>NC_134484.1:384501731-384801731 GCF_040206685.1 Ascaphus truei | reverse complement strand
AAATCCTTGTTAAAAGGAATACCAAAAAGCCAACTCATTAGATTAAGAAGAATTTGTACAAATGATGAGGACTTTGCAAAACAATCCGAGGAGCTGATGGAGCGTTTTGAAGCGAGAGGTTATCCAAAAGACGATCTCAAAAAAACACTCAGGGAGGTGAGAAATTTGGATAGATCTGTTTTGCTCAAAAGAGTGCAAAGTAAGAAAGACAAAAAATCTTTCCAATTTCCATATTTTGTTACTCAACATAACAATCAATCTAAAAACATTAGAGAATCCATTCACAAACACTGGGGAGTGTTAGCAGCAGATCCTTTATTAAAAAATATATACGATGAGGGTCCTAAGATAGTATTCAGCAAAGCTAAAACCATTGCGAACTTTGTATCTGGCAGCTTGTTCACTTCAGATAAATCAGTGATCAAGAAATTACCCAAGGGTAACTATGCATGTTCAAAATGTAAAATTTGCAAACATATGGATATCAAAAAAGATTTCGTTTCTTTTAAAACTGGTAAAAAATATTATGTGAATTCATTTATCAATTGTGATACCAATTTTGTGGTATACTTGTTAAGTTGCGGTTGCGGTAAACAGTACATTGGTAGGACTGTAAGACACTTGAAAGTCCGTATACTCGAGCACCTGAGATTAATTATCAAAAAAGATTTGAGTCATCCCGTATCTCAACATTTTAGTCATTGTAACATGGGAGACTCAGATAATTTGTGTGTTCAGGGTATTGAACATATATTGAATCCGATCAGAGGTGGCAATAGACTAGGTATCTTAAACAGAAGAGAACTATACTGGATATTCACTTTACAAACACGTATCCCTTATGGATTAAACTCAGATTGGGATATTGGTACTCTTCTGTTTGATACCTAGCTTTGCGTAGACACTATTTTCTGTGTATGATTAAATAGACTATATGCTTAAGATGTATTAGATTGTTAGATTCATTATGTAGACATTGTAAAGAAGGTCTCTGTTTTCATTATCTCTCTGGGCTGTGGAGCTTACACTTTATGTATATCAATTTGTTATTATAAGATGTCTCCACTATACCCTTACAATATCATACAACCTAACTATGAGGATCTTGAAACACTGTTATCATAGGTTACTTCTAATTGTTTTTAATTTATTTCTTTATTGGTTTTATCATTATTATGCTTTTCCTCATTAGGAGTGTTTTTATATATATTTTTTTTTTGTTTATGTTAATAAAGATGTGTTTGTTTTGTATAACATGCTCCAGGACGCATTTAAGTGAGTATAAATGTCGCTCCATAACTTATGGTTGTATTCACCTTGATAAAGGACTGTAGAGGTCCGAAACGCGTAGGTGTGTTTGTTACTTTGCCTGGATCCTATTAAATAGCTTATTTTTGGTACGTATCCCTGTTGGTGTTATTGCTATTCTACAGCTGGACTTGGTGCTTCGTTTTTCTTCCCTGTTCTACATTCTGAGTACCGCATATGGATGCACATTCAACCCTGGACACTGGAACCCAACTGGACTTACTGCTTATGGTGGATGAAGATTCCCAAGTGAGTTCGTTCCATTTTGCCCTTATTACAATACAGTTTGTCATAGGATGTTTCTTCTACCGGTCACCTGCTGGTGTCATTGACATTTCCTTACTACCTGGTCTGTGGGATTGTCATTACCGGGCTACATTCCTAGAGACACTATATACATATATTCATTGAAGGGTTGTTTTCCTGTTATTCACTCAGTTGGCTCAAGTATTGTCTTGAGAGCACCACACACATTTTTTTGATAGTATTCCATAGTGTAAGGTAGCTCAGACGTACTGCCTTTTATACACACCATACAGGGTACGTTATCCCATTAGCTTTTTTTGTAGTATTTTTTCTTTTATTACTACAAATGGATCCAGACATCACTGAGAGTGAATATGAGACCGATGGCGATGTCCCAATACAATTTGCTTTTAATTGTTCGGATAACACCCACCGAGTCAAGAAAGCACAACAAGTTTTTGAGAATACTCTGGAACTGGACTGTGAGGATGTTACAGATTTAAAAATTCATTTTTCTAGACTAGAGAAGATACTTTCTACAAAAATCAGACTTTGGTGGGACATTATATCTTTGCAAAATTATGTCACTACGCAGAGAATTCCAAGAGGTTTGCGTATAAAAAAGTCACCTACGTTTGGGTTCATCAACCAAGAGTTTGAGACCAAATGGAAGGAAGCATTAAACATCTGCTCATTTACCCTGATTGACCTCATTATTAAAGCCAAGCTCAAGGAGAAATCCTCGTTAGAGGAAGAGATTGTTTCTCTCCAAAAAAATTTACACCAGTATAAGGACATGGATGGATTTGATAATTTAGATCTTGTTCTATCCAATAATACCAAGAGCATGGAAAAAGAGCTTATGGCTAAGAAGCAATTAAAATTTGAGAGGGATAAGCAAGATTATGCCCGTAACCAGATTTATGTTTGGCAGAGAATCCCTAATTTCAAAAGGAACTTTAACTCCTCAACACCCCACAAATCAAATAAACCCAAGGATCCACAACAAAAAAAGTCTATACTAAAAAAGAACATCTCCTTCTCACACTCAGCCAGTGGAGAATCAGAGGGTTCAGATTATGAGACCTTACCTAGAACCCTGATATCTAATGAGAGAGATAATGGTGGCCAAAACTATGGGGTTGATAGACATAGCGAACGAAGAGGGGGAGAATCATCAAGTCATCTGAGGGAGGCTGAATATGAATCCAGGACCATCTTTGGGTCAAAAAACAGGGTCACTACAGACACACAAGGAGGGGAAAGAAAAGGAACTCCAAAAAATCCCCAAAAGAGGAAAAAGAACTGCTAATTGAAAACACAGGAATTATCAACCTTTCAGACCACATACTCAGTGTGGATGAACTATCTGTCCTGGATAAGGGTTTGAAGTTCGCCCCATGTAGTGACTTTAAATTGTTTGAGACTGTTATTGACCTCTACAAGTATATACGCAAACTTACATTGAAAAGGTTTTACCATCAAAAAGAGACTGATACATATGATGCAATTGAGCATACTGTCTTTGATGATACATTGAGTTGCGATAGCCAGAAGGGAGAGGGGTCCCTTAATTTTCAAGAGATGTGTTGTGTACAAGACATGAAAGATCTTGTTGATGAAAATAGAGATACAAATGATATACCTTCCTCTTTTCTAGGTAGACGATCCTCAGGTTTGAGGAAAAAATCAATGTTCTATCCGTCACATATGAAAGGGCCCTGCCTAACGGCGTTTGAGCAACTCATTGAACGAGATCTATCTCTGTTAGCAAAGGGCTATACATTTTCAATTAAACCATTACAATATAGAGCAGACAACATCACACATGGCGAAAGATCGGCCATGAATGCATTAAAAGCCAATAACTCTATTGTCATCAAGGGGGCCGACAAAGGGGGTGCTATCGTTGTGCTGAATAAATCAGATTACAAAACTGAAGCGCTTCGACAACTTAATGATAGTTCATCGTACATCTCACTCAGAGGAGACCCCACATCAACATTCATTAAAGAACTGAGAAACCTCTTAGATGAGGGGGCCATTCTAAGCGCACTTGATGACAAAGAGCTTGAATACTTATTTTGCCCTTATCCTATCATTCCCATTTTTCACCATCTCCCAAAGATCCACAAGACATTGGTCTCTCCACCTGGGAGGCCAATAGTCGCTAGTATTGGATCTTTGGGAGATGGTGTATCCAAATATGTTGATCACTTCCTACAGACCATAGTGCAAACACTACCATCATATATCAAGGACAGCGGTGATCTCATGATACAACTCGACTCCATCACATGGGAAAATTTTTTTATTTGGCTTAGTCTTGACATCACATCATTGTACACAGTGATAATACATGAGCATGGGCTGGCAGCTGTCAGATTTTATTTACAAAAATCAGAACTTTCACCTGCACAGAGCACGTTTATTCTTAATGCAATTCAATTTTTGTTAACACATAATTACTTTATGTTTGATGGGGATTTTTATCTCCAAACACGTGGTACCGCTATGGGTACCAGCTTTGCTCCGTCCTATGCGAATTTATTCCTAGGATGGTGGGAGTCGGTCCACGTGTTTGGAGAAAGAAATCCCTATAGACACTTTATCACTTTTTACCGGCGTTATATTGACGACCTTATTTTTATTTGGCACGGGGATGCACATTCTCTTTCTTTGTTCACAGAATATTTAAATAATAATGAATTTAATTTGAAATTCACCTCCACTCACAATGCTCACCATATTCACTTTCTAGATTTATTTATTTCAGTTAATATGCACAAACAAATTATCACTACGGTGTATCGCAAAGAAAATTCACGTAACACATTTTTGCGAGCTGACAGCTGCCACCCCAAATCCTTGTTAAAAGGAATACCAAAAAGCCAACTCATTAGATTAAGAAGAATTTGTACAAATGATGAGGACTTTGCAAAACAATCCGAGGAGCTGATGGAGCGTTTTGAAGCGAGAGGTTATCCAAAAGACGATCTCAAAAAAACACTCAGGGAGGTGAGAAATTTGGATAGATCTGTTTTGCTCAAAAGAGTGCAAAGTAAGAAAGACAAAAAATCTTTCCAATTTCCATATTTTGTTACTCAACATAACAATCAATCTAAAAACATTAGAGAATCCATTCACAAACACTGGGGAGTGTTAGCAGCAGATCCTTTATTAAAAAATATATACGATGAGGGTCCTAAGATAGTATTCAGCAAAGCTAAAACCATTGCGAACTTTGTATCTGGCAGCTTGTTCACTTCAGATAAATCAGTGATCAAGAAATTACCCAAGGGTAACTATGCATGTTCAAAATGTAAAATTTGCAAACATATGGATATCAAAAAAGATTTCGTTTCTTTTAAAACTGGTAAAAAATATTATGTGAATTCATTTATCAATTGTGATACCAATTTTGTGGTATACTTGTTAAGTTGCGGTTGCGGTAAACAGTACATTGGTAGGACTGTAAGACACTTGAAAGTCCGTATACTCGAGCACCTGAGATTAATTATCAAAAAAGATTTGAGTCATCCCGTATCTCAACATTTTAGTCATTGTAACATGGGAGACTCAGATAATTTGTGTGTTCAGGGTATTGAACATATATTGAATCCGATCAGAGGTGGCAATAGACTAGGTATCTTAAACAGAAGAGAACTATACTGGATATTCACTTTACAAACACGTATCCCTTATGGATTAAACTCAGATTGGGATATTGGTACTCTTCTGTTTGATACCTAGCTTTGCGTAGACACTATTTTCTGTGTATGATTAAATAGACTATATGCTTAAGATGTATTAGATTGTTAGATTCATTATGTAGACATTGTAAAGAAGGTCTCTGTTTTCATTATCTCTCTGGGCTGTGGAGCTTACACTTTATGTATATCAATTTGTTATTATAAGATGTCTCCACTATACCCTTACAATATCATACAACCTAACTATGAGGATCTTGAAACACTGTTATCATAGGTTACTTCTAATTGTTTTTAATTTATTTCTTTATTGGTTTTATCATTATTATGCTTTTCCTCATTAGGAGTGTTTTTATATATATATATTTTTTGTTTATGTTAATAAAGATGTGTTTGTTTTGTATAACATGCTCCAGGACGCACTGGGCTCTGTTGCCTAGCTACGCTTAGCATTTGACCTTTTTGGTCACATGTCTGTGACGGAGTGACGTCATGCGCTATTTTTTCAAGGAGTGGGAGGCACTAGCATCGGGTGCATGTGTTCATGCGCGTGCAGTGATTCTCCCATCTCCTTCGCGCATGACGCGACTACCAGGGCACGCATTATGCAGCATAACCACGCGACCATACGTCACGGGTCAGAGGTCATCTACGCGACCCGCGTGACGTATGCGGATATGCTCCGCGATTGGGCTACATGCTTGTTAAGTGAGTATAAATGTCGCTCCATAACTTATGGTTGTATTCACCTTGATAAAGGACTGTAGAGGTCCGAAACGCGTAGGTGTGTTTGTTACTTTGCCTGGATCCTATTAAATAGCTTATTTTTGGTACGTATCCCTGTTGGTGTTATTGCTATTCTACAGCTGGACTTGGTGCTTCGTTTTTCTTCCCTGTTCTATATACAACAGATGCAACAGATATTCTATACCATCTAACATACATATAACATAACATACAGAGCCTCATTGAAACTTTATTGGGAAGGGCTCCGCGTCAGATGGTGACAAGTGAATTGAATCTTTCTTTACCCCCTCTTTCGTTATCCCCCCCTTCTTTATATTTTTATTTTTTAACAATGATTCTCTGTTTTTATTTAGTGCTTTAAGGTAGGATTCAGAGATGAGCTCCTCTTGATAACCCTTTTGTCTAAAGCATTCAATAAGTACTTTAGACTGTTCCTTATAAGTGTCAATATTTGCACAATTTCTTCTAATGCGAATAAATTGGCTATAAGGAATATTTGCAATGCATTTCTTCTCATGTCCACTCTCGGGGTGTAGATAATAATTAACATTGGTTTCTTTAAAGAAGGTCTTAGTTAAGAGTGAATCCCCCTGAGTGTAAATAATCAAGTCTAAAAAAGTGATATGATCCTTCTGGACATCACTGGTGAAGGTGAGATTGAAATTATTAATATTGATCTTATCAACAAAACTGTCAAACGACGCCTTGTCACCATCCCAGATGACCAGAATATCATCAATGTATCTCCTCCACAGTTTTAGCTGTGTAGGAGATACACCGAAACCCCAAATGTGTATTGACTCCCACCATCCCATGTAGAGGTTAGCGAAAGATGGTGCAAAGCGTGTCCCCATTGCAGTACCACAGTGTTGTAAATAAAACTCGTGTTGAAATAAAAAATAATTGTATTTGTAGACGGACGTTCACAGAAGTACACAATTGGAGGCTTTTATAAGGTGAAATTATAATAGGCTATATTGTGCCTTTTCCTTTCATCAGGAAATCATCCAAACACAGGGGGGGGGGGAACAAAGCTTCTATTCACTTGGGAGTATCTCTAGTGAAAATACCATGCAATTAATTCACAACTCCCTAAGTCAAGCATGTCTCGCAGCCCCAAAACATATAGCATGAAATAAGCAGATATAAGCAGTCTCTTAATTATGAAAGTCTTATCTGTTTCTTGCTGTAGAGTAAGCTTCTCTGCTCTCCTAGAACTGCACCCGTGCATGCACAGAAAATATAAGCATCCAGGTTTAGAAGTCTTATTTGGTGTCTTGCAATCAGCTATGCTGGGCAGAGCTCAAGACCGGTCAGCTCCAGAGATGTGTGTTCTCTTGGTCAGTCTCTCCTCGGAGACTCAAGAACACTCCTCTGTCTCCAAAGGTCAGCTCTCATTCAGAGCTAAGGAGTCACTTCCTGTCTCAACAGACAGGCTTTTGTAAGCAATCTAGATCAGGCAGGTGGTGTTTATTAATTGACTACCAGCAGTTAACCACCACACTGCTAGATTAAAGGCACATTACTTGAACAGGGATTACTCCCCTGTTACAGTGTTGAAGAATAAATTCTATAGAATCGTGAATAAAGTGACATTGAATAAATGGAAGTGTATCGTGAAGTGCTAAATAAAAATCAATGGCATCTAGTCCACCCTGATGTGGTATAGATGTATAAAGTGCCTGAACATCTAAAGTGGCTAATAAATATGTGTTTACCCAAGGAAATTCAGTGAGTAAAGTAAGAACCGAAGTAGTGTCTTGTAAATGTGAAGGAAGTGTGGGCACAAGTGGTTGTAAAAATGTGTCCACATATTGAGAAAGATTAGCTGTGAGAGAATGACTACCAGAAATAATAGGTCTCCCCGGTGGATCTATAAGTGACTTGTGAATTTTAGGTAGGTGATAAAGAATAGGGATGGTGGGAGTCACACAGAAGAGATAATCATACGCCACCTTAGTCAGTACACCCGATTGCCGTGCCCCCTCTAACAATGATTTTAAGTCTACTTGATATTGTATGGTTGGATCCTTGGGTAATTTGCAATATGAGTTGCTATCAGATAACAATCTCATTGGTTCTTTGCAATAGTCAGTTTTATTTTGGAGGCAATGGCCCCACCTTTATCTGCCTCACGTAAGATGACATCTTGATTAGTGTTTAGTTGGCGTAATGCCAGCTTTTCTTGGGTGGTTAAATTATTTGTATATTTGTAATTCTCTTCTTGTGATAGGCACAATTCTCCAAAATCTTTCTCTACCAATTTATTAAAGATCTCAATATAATGACCCCGAGAGTGGTATGGGTAGAAGACTGATCGAGGCTTATAATTAGTGTGATTAACAGGAAACTCAATATGGGTATCCATATAGCCCTCATCAGCTAAGTTGGTAAGGTCAACCAAAGCAGCTTGTTCCTCAATAGTAAATTCCTCAATGTTGGAACATACATTGGAGAATGCTAATTCTGATGTATTGGGTGCAGTTGAAAAATGTCTGCCCAATGTGAGTTTCCTAGTGAATTTTTGAAGGTCCACATATAAATCAACATTTTGAGCTTTGCATGTGGGAGCAAATGAAAAACCCTTACTTAACAACATCATAAGAGTGTTATCTATAGTGATTGAAGATAAATTAAAAAATACCGTTGTTAATCAATGTAGTATTGTCTGGGTTGTTTTTTTGGAGGGATGTGGTGATTCCTCCTCTTCCCCTTGTTCCTCTTCGGAATTCTATCTTTTCTGGATACCTTCTTTTTTGGTCTCTGGTGGGTGATTTGGATCCCAGGTTGGTATTGTTTGTCTTACTTGATTCAACCTGTTTAAAAAATCCTCATTATGTTTTTCAGGCAATGTGTTTAAAGCCTCATATTTATTTTTCAAAAGGATTTGTGTATCTCTTGTGTCTTTGTTTTCCTGTTGAGTCATAGTGCCCCTTAAGTCCCTATGCGGTTCTCTGGGGTTATGATCCCGTGTATAGTGATGTTTCTGATATTTCTTATTAGTTTTTTATTTTGGATATTTCCAATGAGTAGGGGGTCCAATTGGATGGCCCCATGGTGGTCTATATGAGGTATTTCCCCTATAATGTTGGGGTGTATACCTATGTGGTAGATCGTTAGGGGGTAAATGTGAATTAGTATGGTGGTAGTTGGGATCTCTAGGTGTTCTAGGTGGATATCTATAATGTTTTTTGGGTTTATGAGAGTTAGTACTTATATGTTCGGGTATAGAAATAGGAACAGGAGTCTTGGGATGTGGTGGGGCATCTACCCCCTCATTGGATTTTTTATCTCTTGAGGTGCCCATGATCTCTGTTGGTTTAGAGAGTAATCAAGTTTGTCCCTCAAGAATTTTCTATTCTTAGAGGCCAATAACTGATTCTCAAATTTTTTCAATTGAGAACACACATCCTCTGTGAGTTGTGGTAATTGATCTAAACAGGGCATTAGTAAAATCTCATTTTTGATCAGGGTAATTTTAGAATCAATATCTGTCAATTCTTTCTTTCTCTCCAAGATCAACAGTATGATCAACTCAAATGAGCAATGATCAAGGACTCTTTCCCACTCTTTGACAAATTCTTCATTATTAACACCATAAGTAGGTTTCTCTAGAAATCTCAAACCTCTGGGGATACGACCACACTTAGCATATTCTTCCAGTGTGATCATATCTAACCAGGACGGGTTTCTTTTTCTATTAATTTATGAAGGCTGTCCATTTGAGCAGGTAAACTGGGTACATTTTCCTCAATAAGAGGTTTATCAGAAAATAATTTGCTAAGTATTTCTGTTTTCCTGTACCTATTATTAATGCATTGCAAAAATTGACTGGTGTGTGGTTCATCCATAATACGTCTAATGAAGGCAGGGGAAGGGGGGGCACAGACCATGGGGGGAGAAGAGGAGGGGAGAGACAAGGGAGAGATAAGTAGCAAGGAAGATATCCCAGGAGAGGGAGGAGGGAATTGAAACATGAAAAACAGTTAACAAAACAATTGCTAATTAAATATTAAATAAAATATATAATAAAATAGCGATTAATTGGATAATAACTACTGGATAAGGAACAAATGTATAATGGAAGTCTTTGGTAGTGCAGCGAGAATGATGCGGGGAAAAGAAAAAAGTGTTCCTTAAAAAATAAGCAACACAGTTACCATTGATGAAAAAGTCAAACCGCGCTCATGCTTCCTAAAAAAGGATCTTGAAGTTGATCTGCTCTCCCCTCTTGCTGCTGCTGTGATGTGAAGGCACCCCTCCTTCACCAATAACCGCTGTGGGAAGACTCCAACGCCGGATAGAAATGAAAAATAAACACAGAAGCGCACCAAGGGTCAAGGTACTGCACCGACACACTTTATTCGAGCAAATACCCAGTATGTACCTGGCAGATACCTGGAATGTGCCGCTCCTCACCTCTGACAAGCCCCGTTGCGTTTGCCTTCCCAGCCTGGGTTCATGCCTGGCTGACGGGCGGCTGATCTGTTAAATGATAATGATTAGGATTTAATAGGCTGCAATGCTTGGCGTGTCTACCAGATGGCATAAATTCATGAATTGTAATGCAGTATATATATATACTGTGCAGTATTGCAGCCAGCGGGAATAAAATGCTTCAATCCCTGCCTGTAAAATACCTCAATGCACTCGGGCAGAAAACAGTCACAAACCTCAATACACCCGGGTATACCCGAATTCGTGGGACTAGCCGAGCTCGAATAAAGTGTGTCGCCAGTGTACATGTAATAAACAAGTAAAATAGTAACAAGTCAAAACTTACATATAAAATAATATGTCCAGTAGAGGCCAGTGCACAGGTTTCCAGTTCAGTTGGATAGTAGGTGCAGGGGGTATATGCTGAGACTCACAGATCAGTCCCGCTCGCTGCGGCTGGCTTGCTCGGCAGAACTCAGATGTTACTTCCGGGTTGCGGCTTCTCGCAGGACCCGTATTGAGTAGTCCACCACAATCGCTGGTATTCTATGCTTCCAGCACTCATCCCACTCAAGCGAGCCGGGTGGAATTGGCTCAAACATCTGTGGGAGGGCTGAAACCTATACAACCAGGAGTCTGGATCCCACCTTCACCCAATCTCACCTTCACCAGTGATGTCCAGAAGGATCATATCATCTTTTTAGACTTGATTATTTACACTCAGGGGGATTCACTCTTAACTAAGACCTTCTTTAAAGAAACCAATGTTAATTCTTATCTACACCCCGAGAGTGGACATGAGAAGAAATGCATTGCAAATATTCCTTATAGCCAATTTATTCGGATTAGAAGAAATTGTGCAAATATTGACACTTATAAGGAACAGTCTAAAGTACTTATTGAATGCTTTAGACAAAAGGGTTATCAAGAGGAGCTCATCTCTGAACCCTACCTTAAAGCACTAAATAAAAACAGAGAATCATTGTTAAAAAATAAAAATAAAAAACAACAGATTGTTAAAAACAAACAATGTATTTATAATGGTCAGCAGGTCAATAACATACATGTAACTGAGCTTATTCCTTCTGAAAATAATACTTAATCCAAACAAGAGACACCTTTCTTTGTCACTCAGTTTAATAAATCACATAATTCCATCAAAAAGATTTTGTCAAAACATTGGCATATCTTACTTATGGATCCCATCCTTAAAAATTATCTTGCAAAAAAAACACCTATTGTTTTTTAAAAAAAGCACAGACCCTGAAAACCATTCTTGCCCCTAGTTTGTTAAAGGGTACCGATAAACCCATAAAAAAAAGATTTGAGGGATACATTAGGAGTGGTGGATAATCATAGATGCGCCAGATGCAAGATTTGCCCCAAGATGTTAACGCACAAATCTTTTAATTCACGTCACTGGGCTTGAATATAAAATTTCAAATTACATTGATTGTCTGTTCACGTATGTAGTTTATATACTGCAGTGTAGTTGCGGACTACAATACGTGGGCAGAACCAAACGTAATTTGAAACTACGTATCATGGAGCACCTACGAAATATCATTAATATCCCCAAATTAGAAGGAACCTCCAAACCCCTTACTCATTTTCTGTCCCACTTCAAAGATGTACATAATTGTAGTACGGTGGGTGTACAATATATGGGAATTGAGAGAATTATGGGTAATATAAGAGCAGGAGATAGAGACCTTCAGATTGCCAAAAGAGAGCAATTTTGGATCTTTACACTGCAGTCTAAACACCCAGGAGGCCTTAATGATTATATCGAACTCACACCCTTTTTTTAAGATAGATGGGCATTAGGTTTGTACAGTACTGTGATTACATTATTCTTCCCCCCCATTCCCCCCCCCCTTCCTCCCTCCTTTCTCCCCTTTCTGTCCCCCTTTTTTCTTTTTCTATATTCTTTATTTTGTTTTTCTTCTTTTTCTCTCTTTTCTTTTTTCTTCTCTTCTTTTCTCTCTTTTTTTCTTCCTTTTTTCTTTTCAGTAATAAATATTTCTTTACCTTCACTTTTTCTTTTCTTACTTTTTCTACTTTTTTTCTTACTATTTGTATGTATTA
This sequence comes from Ascaphus truei, assembly GCF_040206685.1. Lineage (NCBI taxonomy): Eukaryota > Metazoa > Chordata > Amphibia > Anura > Ascaphidae > Ascaphus > Ascaphus truei. The sequence goes on along the minus strand of NC_134484.1, from coordinate 384,789,195 downwards.
TTAATGTGATTAATTGTGGTCTTGTGAATTATTTAATCATACATGACCATGTAAGTTTATATCACCTATATGGGTGGCCTTTAGCAGTGTATCAATGCAACACTCCAATTTGTAAATTTATATTCATTATTAACTTTGTATTTATGTTTATATCTCATTATATATATATGATTCTAAACATTCATCTGTATAATACATTATATTATTAATAGGTGAGTGTTCACACACTCTCACAGTCTAAATAGTTAATTGCACATACAGTGCATACTATACACATTATTTAATTATCTCATTCACATTGGAGTGACTGTATAAAAGGCCCCCCTATAGGTGTCCTAAACTATGCCTGATGAAGCACTGAATTGTGTGAAACGCGTTGCGGAGTTCACACAGTGCATACAGGGATCCAGACTCCTGGTTGTATAGGTTCCAGCCTTCCCACAGAGATTTGAGCCAATTCCACCCAGCTCGCTTGAGTGGGATGAGTGCTGGAAGCATAGAATACCGGCGATTGTGGTGGACTACTCAATACGGGTCCTGCGAGAAGCCGCAACCCGGAAGTAACATCTGAGTTCTGCCGAGCAAGCCAGCCCCAGCGCGCGGGACTGATCTGTGAGTCTCAGCATATACCCCCTGCGCCTACCATCCAACTGAACTGGAAACCTGTGCACTGGCCTCTACTGGACTTATATTATTTTATATGTAAGTTTTTACTTGTTACTATTTTACTTGTTTATTACATGTACTTTTGAACCTTGGTGCGCTTCTGTGTTTATTTTTCAATCCTTGCAAGCTTGTTCAGCTTCTTTGAGCTCTGGTCCTGGTGTGTCCCATCCAGTTACAGCTGGTTCCATTTGGCCAGGGAACCGCTCCATCCAGCGTTCTTGCAATTTGGGGAAAGACTCTGTTTTAGCAGGCTACTGACTGCCTTTTAAATCACTTGCAATCAGGAGTTTACTTGAAACAGCTTAGGAGACTTGAAAATAGGATGTGATCTCCTGAGCCTGAACAGAAAGTTAACTCTTCACTCTCTCACAGATAGGTACATTAAAGGGTGGGAAGTGATACATAGATCTCCAGGCTGTTGCCGTATACTGTATGATTGAGCTATAAAAGATAGTGTATACTTATGTCATCAATCTGGATGGGTCTGCATGATCACTCCCCCCCCCTACTCTTCAGCAGCCCGTAGTGTCCCCCCCCCCTGCCTTTACCCTGTGTGTATCATTAGGGCCACCACAGGGGGTGAGCAGAGACAGTTGTCCTGGGCCCGGCGGCTGTAGAGGGTGTGTTCGGTGCTGGAATTTGGGCCTGTCCCATCTTCTGCATCCGGCTGCTGGGCCCGCTGCAGCCACTGGGCCCCGGCTCTCCCAGGCTCCTACGGGCCTCCTGCCTCCCTCTCTCATATCTTTCACTTGTGTGTACTGGAAGCTGGCCCGGAATTCCGCCCGGGCCCAGTTTTTGGCATGCGCTGGCGGAAGAGAGACCCGGCATGGGAAAGAGAGGCAGAAAGAGAGAGGCAGTCACGCAACTGGAGTGAGGTCTGGCATAGAAAATAGGTCCACAGAAGCTGGGAGAGCCGGAGCCAGCGGCCTCAGACCACCAACAATGTAAGTGTGTGTTGTATTTTGTGTGTGTTGCATTTTGTGCGTGTGTTGTATTATGTATGTGTGTTGCATTTTGTGCGTGCGTGTAACTCACACATACACAAAATGCACCACACACACAAAGTTCAATACACACACAATGCAACACACACACACACACACACAATGCAACACGCTAAAGCAAGTACAATCTGGGCATTTTTGCTGTTAAACCATGCAGTGTTTCTGTTTTTATAGAAACGTTTTCAAAGATGATATTTGCAATAGAGAATAGGGTTTTTTCTCACATTTCGTACCGCTACATATGAACATGCCAAACGGTGTGGTTTCGCCATGTCAACTTCGGAGCTACAAGAATCCCCAGAATCATACTATTTATCCCTACAACTCACATGAGCAAAATTCTGATGGATGCAAAAAGCATCAAGGTAAGCTGGCTTCAATAATGTCCCTGGAATTAAAAATGAATAGGACTGGTGAATCTGTTGAGGCTTTTTTACTTTTCTTTTTGCACCTTCAGATGTTTTATCTCATCTGTTTGTTTTGTTCTGAGAACATAACACCAGTCTATTTTCGCCACTGCACCTTTGTCTTTTCCTTTATCTATTCAATCACTTTCCTTCTCCACTCACCCTTTACATTTTGTTCATCTCCACCCACTTGTTCTTGCCCTCTTGTTCCACCCTTTTATCCTATTATAAACCATCCCACCACGGTCAGTGAATGAATATTTTTTTAGCGCATCGGCCACCCAAGGTTTTTACAGCATGTGTCTGTATGATGAGCATTTAGGGATAGTGATCAAATGCTTCAAAGAAAAGGTGAGAGATATCCTGATGTTGATCTCTTTCCAGTTCTCCTTGCTGTCTCTGTTCTTAAATTTCTTAGCATCCTTTGCCATTACTAAGGTCAGGACAGTTTTTGATCTTCCTTATAAGACAAAATCGGCAAATGTTTCAGTGGGATTTTTTGTTTGCCTTTCTCTCGAACAATATAATTATAAATATAATATGAGTAAGTCGACAAATTCAAAAAAAAAAAAAAGGTTGAATATAGCTCTTTTCAATCTATACTACTATGTTACATGTATAAATGTAATTCCTGTACTTTTCCTTCCTTAGCCTTTTATTGGACACCTGTGACCTTCTTCCTTTAGCCTCCCCTATACCTGCACTCTTCTGCCCCAGGCTTCTCCCTCAATATCTTTCACTAATTGGCCCATATTTACAAAGCAGTGCTATACTATAACATTTTCCAATGCAAAGCTGTCTTCCATCACCTAGAAGGTACAGTGTAAGAGATGTGTGCAGAGGTATGCAAAATGGAGACCGTTTTTAGGGTGAAATTAATATAAGGCTTTATTGTCTGTTCTTTTAAATAACAAAGCAAACAAAAATATACATAAAACAACACACATGTATCCCTGTGAAAGGGCTAACTCACTCCCCAGTCCCTATCTTTAATGCTGGGGGGAAAAGCCCCTTACTAGTAGACCACCCCCAAAGTCTCAGCTGTACCTTAAAGCAGGTGGCCTTTCAGGTCAGTGGGGTCCAGGTATCTTGGTGTGTTGGAGGGTCCAGCCTCTGACAGGTTCCTGGGTCCTGTGTCCAGGAAAAGATGTCTGGTTCCCTTCTGTCTTGTTTTCAATGCCCAGTCCTTCGGTGCACTCAAGACCTCTTTCCTCTTGTCAGCACCCTTGTGTACTGAGGAAAATATCTGCTCTTCTGTGTCAGTCCAATTGTGAGCTCTACTGTTTCTCACATCAGGCTTTTTTGAAGAGTCCTAACAAGCCAGGTGGAGTCTGGTTGATTGCCTGTGTGCAATTAACCAGCACACTGCTGGATTTAGAGGCAGTTTCTCTCAAACAGTGATAAGTCCCTGTTACATACCTCCCCTGTTTGTGAGAAGCTCGGGCTTACCACGGCCAAAGCCCATCTTTCCACTCTAACTAGATATATCCCTGCGGCTCAAATGAGAGGGATGGAGAACGAGAATCCTCAGTCCCGCTGGGATTGGAGCCCGTTCTCCAAGTCAGTAATGTCTCCTCAACAACGTGTTTCTCATGCTGCTTTGCGGGGACACACTGGGTAATCAGACGTACCTGCCGCACTTGTACTTCTTTAGCAGCCGGCAGATTTTCTTCCTGCAGAGATCGCTGCTTCTCTTTGGCAATCTGTAGGTATGCACGCAGACCTTGCAGTTGGTTCTGAAGTTGGTGTTCTGCTTGTGTGCATTGCTCCAATGCTTCTAACTTTTCATTTTCCAATAGGTTCTTTATTTTTTCTAGCTCATGCAGCTTTTCATTCTTTTCATTGTTGTGGTCAGTCAAATCAGAATTTTCTTCTTTCAGCTTTGTATTTTCTCTTTTTACAATCTCTGTAATATTCAGGGCCTTTTGTAGTCCTCCTTTGTAGTCCATTTATGCACTTCCGAGTTGAGACTCCCGGTCTCCTGGCGTGAGACTTCTATCTCTAGGTTGAGGGTGTGAATGTTCTTCTGAGAGACTTTAAGATCCATACTAAGAATGTAGACAGCTTTTTGAGAGATGTACAGCTCCTCAGCGAGACTGGGAAGTTCCTTTTTAGAGACTTCCAGTTCTGAGCGGCAACTGCTGATCTCTTGGTGTGAGGCATCCAGTGCTACGCAGAGAGTATGACCCTCATTCTGCGATCTGTCCACCTTTATCCAGACACTGTTGACATCCTGGTATGAGGCATTCAGTTCTATGCGGAGAGTGTGAACCTCATTCTGAGAGACTTCCACCTCTCTATGGCAATTGGGAACTTTTTGCTGAGAGAGACTATTCTCTTTCAGTGCCTCCTCATACTTCTGTTTCAGATTAGCAATTATTCTATCAGATTTACTCTGCTTTTCATCCATGGAGGTCACTGCTTCCTATTGGCCCCACAAAACATGGGAGATTAAAACACGCCATTTTGTTTGTCAGCTGCATAAGGTGGTGCAGGCAGAAACTTTTCAGGTATGTACTGTATTTCGGGATCTATGTGGTCTCCGAAGCCAAAAATAGTGTGTTTTCGCTCTTGGACCATTACTTCCCACCAACATAAAAAAAAAGGTCAGCTAAAAACAAACAGCAGAAGCTACTGCTCCTTTAAGAGATTTAAACATGTTAAAGATCACATTTTAATGATGAAAGTGCCATGTTGCAAATATCTCTAGTATAAGCCTATTTTCAGTTACAGGTGCACTTAAATACTGTTTTTTGTTGTATATTTGTTTTAAACCTTTTTCTTTTTCTGGTTGGTCCTGGCTGGCTAACCAGATGCTGTACTTACTGATTGGCTGACTTCGCCAGCCAATCAGTTAAAAGGTTTTAAAAATATATCTAGTATAAGCCAGATCTAAAAAGATAGCTGCATCTTTATTATTATTCTTTTCAAATGATAATATACCATACCGTTATTTTTCACTAATTGGAAATATCTGCTCTCATCAAAAATGTTTAGCAAACACTATGACTAGTAAAATACATTTCTGCAGCTGAATCTCTAATCTAATTTATGTGCCGTCTGATGCAAAAAGGGCAAAAGCCATCTGGATTATATAACTCACATTTTCTAGACAGCTTGCAGCTGGTTTAGATTAAACACTGTCTTAAAACTATCACATATCTATTTTTACTTCAGTAGGTTTATTTTTCAGAATCACACATCCTAAGCACACATTGTGTTTACATTAATGAATGAAATGCTGCCTACAGCTGTAACAGGCTTATTTGCTTTTTAAGATACAGTAAATTATGGAACAAATCAACTGCCCCTAAAATTAGGGCTAGTGGCTAAATTAATATTTTTTTTTCTGCAATGAAGGACCGCCAGGGGCTGTTCTCAGGGGCAACTGAGGATTTGTTTAGTCAAATACAATAAGAGGCTGTAGTTTTATAAAACCAACAGACAAACCAACATGCAAGACAAGGAAGGTAGACAAATAAAGGGAAGGGAAGGGAAAGGAAAAGGGGAAAAGGAATAAACAGACACAAAAGGAATGGGACCCAATAGCAGAAAACAACCTTATTATAAAAACATGCCAATAAGCAATGTTATATGAAATCGTTTCATATAACTCAGCGCCAAGATAGTACCACAGTCCTATGACTCAACCCTACGCGTTTCGTCGCTGTATGCCTGCGACTTCATCAGGAGTTAAAGGATTAGTAAACTGGATATCCATTAAATAGCAAAAGTCCTAATGGACTATATATATATTAGCAACATCTATGTACATAGCCAGGGCTGCCAACAGGGGGGAGAGTCGGGACAAGTGTCCCGGGCCCAGTGGCTCCGACGGGCCTGGATGCGTTGGAATTTGGACCTGGCTTCCAGCTTCTTTTCCCAGCTGCCGGTCCTCTTGTTGCCTCTAGGTTTCCAGTCCCAAACTGTGGGCCTGCCTCACTTACAGTGTCCCATGCCGAGCCTCTGACGCCGGCACTTGACCAGTCTCTCTGATATTGGCGCCCGCTGGAAGCAAGCTTTCAGAGTGCACTGGCATGAGAGAGCAGCTAGGTGCACGCCGGTGTCACAGGCTCGCTGTGGGACAGTGTCTATGAGGGAGAGAGGCCTGGCACACGCTAGCCTCGGAGGCTCAGCGTGGGACAGTGTCAGTGAGGAAGGCCTGCACAGCATGGGAGAGAGTGAAGCCCGGCAAGAGGCCAGCAGCAACTGGGTGAGAGCTGGGGCAGCAAAGGCCTGAGACCATCCCCAAGGTCGGTAATTCTGTATTTTGTATTTAATTTGTGGGGTGTGTTTTAAAAAAAAATATTTGGTGGAGGGAATTAATTTGAGGAGGGTTGTTGAGGGAGCGGGATTGAGTGAGAGTGGGGTAATTGATGGTGGGGTAATTGATGGAGAGAGGGATAGTGAGAGGAGAGGGGGTGTAAGAGAGGGGGGGAGTGAGGAAGAGAGAGAGTGAGATGGAGGAAAGAGAAATATATGGGATGAGAAGGGGAAATAGAGGAGGTGGCTCTCGAGATGTGAAATGGGTGGGGGGCTCACAAGGAATCCAACACGGGGGGAGGGGGGTCCCGGTCGTAACCCTGGACCTCGGGAAATCTGTTTTCGGCCCGGTACATAGCACTTCACAATAGTATTAAACGTGACATAATAATATAACACATAATGGGAATAAGCGCTTCAGACATAAAAGTAACATTAGGAAAAATAGTCCCTGTCCTTACAGTGGTAAGTTGGAACCAGTTACAGAGACAGTAGGAGGGTGTTCTGGTAAGTGCGTCTGCAAATTTGATGTATGAGGTGTATAATATCAGGCACGGAGCTACCCATATGCTTCGATAAAGATGTGTGTTTTAAGATGTGTCTAACAGGTGGACACAGAGGGTGCTAGTCGGATATTGAGGGGAAGGGCAATACAGAGGTGTGGGGCAGTGAGTGAAAGAGATTTAAGTTGGGAGTTGGCTTTTGATACGAAAGGGGTAGAGAGAAGACATCCTTGAGCAGAACGCAAGAGTCGGGCGGCGAATAGTAAGAAATTAGGGCTGAGATGTAAGGAGGGGCAGAAGAGTGTATAGCTTAAAAAGTTGAGGAGAATTTCGTCTGTAATACGAGATTTGATAGGAAGCCAGAAGGATTTGAGCAGGAGAGGCACTGAGACAGATTTAGGAGCGAATAAAGTGATTTTAGCACAGCGTTTAGGATAGATTGAAGGGGAGACAGGTGAGAGGAAAGAAGGTCATACAGCAGAAAATTACAATAGTCGAGATGGGATTGAATGAGGGACTGCATTAGAGTTTTAGCAGTAAACAACAAAGGAAAGGGCATATTTTTGCAGTGTTACGGGGGGGGGGAGGGGGAACGCCAGGTTTGAGCTACATTGTGAATGTGAGAGGAGTATGTGAGAGATGAATCAAATGTGACACCTAGGCAGCGTGCATATGACATTGGGTGTATGATAGTGCTGCCAACAGTAATGTAGAAGAGGGAATTAGGGCCAGGCTTTGCGGGAAGTATGAGGCACTCAATTGTTTAAATTTTGAAGTTTGAGTCGGCAGAGAGCTATTCCAGAGAGAATACCAACACCTTTGCTGCATTGGGCAGGGACTGCATTAGGCAGTGAGGCATTTAAAGTGAGGTTTTTAAGTGATAAATACAGCTAGACTACAGTTTGACTAGAGGTGACTGGGGACTGGATCTACTGCAAACTCTTTTACTCAAGACAACAAACGGTAAACTATTCAGATCACACTATGATCCCATGCTTGCTAACCTGCATATTTCAACCCCCCACCCCTTTACAACTTATATACTGCAGTCTCTCCCAAAACTGACTGCACAATACACTGAAACCCTGAACTGACTGTAGCATTGCAATACAGCTAAACATTTGACAAGGAACAGGCACACACCTGCTGTTAGTCTGCTCACACTCACTCTGCTCACAACAGCTCCTTGCAGCACTGCCTACCTCTGGCATCATGAACCTACTATGTATTTTAACTTTTTTCTTTCTCCTGGCCTCATGGAGATGTTACTCCCTCTATCCACTACAAACCCCTCCATCCTGGCCCACAGCCAACATCACCATACACCCTGGACTACTTAAAAGCCTTGCACTATCTACTGAATGTTGGTGGAGAACTCTAAAAACCAGCACACCAACCACTGCTCACTCTAATGGCAAACACCACAAATCTACATCTTGCAAACAACTAACCAAATTTCTACTCATACTATTACTCTCTCTAGGAGGTGATATTGAACCTAACCCAGGTCCTCCCATTTCAGCTCTGTCCCATGCCCCTGAGAATTCCACCTTTAAATTCCAAAAAGGGCTATCTGTTGCCCATATAAACATCCGGAGCCTGCTGCCCAAACTGGATGAACTAAGGGCATGGTGCCTTATGCATAAACCTAAAGCCATCGTTCTTACAGAAACATGGCTATCCCCTAAAACCCCTGATGCACATATTGCCATTCAGAGATACTCCATTTTTAGGAGAGATAGGTCAAAGAGCGGTGTTATTTTATATTGCAGACACCTTACATTTTACACTGTTAAATTGCCCACCAAGCCCACCCTCTTTTGAAACTCTAGTTGGCAAAATCTGCCTCCCCTTTTCTAAGCCCATCTTGCTCGCTGGCATCTACCGCCCCCCTAAAGCCCCTCTACAATCCCTGACTGACATCACCCAATTTCTTGGCTCCATTTCCTCTTTGAATGAGAAGAGTGAGCTGCTAGTTCTAGGGGATTTCAACTTCAATTGGCTTGACCCTAAAAACCACAAAATCCAGATACAACTCAAGTCACTTAACCTATCACAACTCATTTCCCAACCCACACGGATAAACCTGAAATCGCATAACCATTCCTTGCTAGACTGGATTATCTCCTCAAACCCCAGCAGAATCCAATCCTCTGGCATCCTTCCTGACATTTTCAGTGACCATGCAATAGTGTACTGTGTAAGGAAAATTAAACCGCCCCAATCAAGCCCTAAAGTTCTCCTCACTAGAACATTTAAAAACTTTAACCCACAACAGTTTCTGGATGACCTTACCAACTGCCCACGGCACAGAATCGATTTAATTCCCGACCCCGATTCTGCGCTCGACTATTTCCAATCCGAGTTCTTAAAACTCTGCGATACCCATGCTCCACTACGCAAAATAAGACTACGGGGGGCCCACCTTCCATGGGTTACAACTGACCTTATAGCACTCTACCAGTTCAGGGATGCCTTGTGGAAAAGTTACAAAGTAACTGGCACTACCAAGAATCTCAATCACTACAGATGCATGCGGAACATGTGCACAAGGCAAACAAGGCATGCAAAAGCACAATATTACTCTGACAATCTCCACCAAAATACATCAAACCCAGCTAACTTCTGGAAGGTTATCAACAATATATTCCAGCCTCCTAACCATCAACAACCAAGTAATATCACTAAGGGGGATATTACTCTGACAAACCCCACTGACATTGCAAATGCATTCAATGATTACTTTGTGGGGTGTGCCACTAACTTATTAGCGAAACGCAGCACAAACCCCAAACATGAATCTCATCCTGGGAGTATCCCTACAGTCCCACCCCCTCCCAAAACAGCCCACAATTTTCAATTTAGCCCAGTATCTGAAGAGGAGATTACACAAGCACTCCTCAAACTAAAACTAAGCAGCCAATGTGGACCCGACTTACTACAATCTAGGTTCCTACGACTTGGTGCCCCAGCCATTGCCAAACCAATTGCATCCATAGTCAACTCTATACTGTCTGCAGGCCATATCCCTAAGACCTGGAAAACTGCCAGAGTTGTCCCAATCTCCAAAAGTGGGGACAAAAACACTGTTTCAAACTACAGACCAATCTCACTTCTCCCAATTCTATCCAAAGTTATGGAAAAATGTGTCCACTCCCAATTAAGCGATTTCTACACCAAGACACATTTCTCTAGCCAATTCCAGTCTGGGTTTCGTCCCAAACACTCCACCGTAACTACCCTGCTAAAAGTTTGCAATGAAATCCAGTGTGGAATGGAACGGGGACAACTCACTTGGGCAGTATTCCTAGATTTTGCAAAGGCTTTTGATACTGTTGATCATGTTATCCTGGTTAACAAACTCCAGAGCTCTGGAATAGGGAAACATGCTTTAAACTAGTTTCAGTCCTACCTATCAGGAAGATCCCAACATGTGTCCATCTCAGGCTCTAACTCCAACCCCCTGGATATCACCTGTGTTGTCCCGCAAGGCTCTGTTCTGGTGCCCCTACTCTTCTCAGTGTTCATTAATGATCTTCCCACAGCTTGTAAGGAAGCCTCAATACACATGTATGCAGATGACACAATCCTATATGCACACAGCCATAGCCTCTCTGACCTTCAACACATACTTCAGTCTGACTTTTTGAGACTCGAAAACTGGATTTCCCAAAACAAACTGTTTTTAAACACTGACAAGACTGTAACAATGGTATTTGGGACCAAGACTAAATTTGTAAAGCTTCCAGTGACTGAGCTCCTGATTAGAACCAACGCTAACACCACCCTAACACCTGTCACTAGTTTTAAATACCTGGGCTTATGGTTTGACTCCCACTTAACATGCACATTGATACCCTGACAACCAAGACCTATGCCAAACTAGGGGTACTTTACAGGAACAAATCCTCCCTAAGTCTCCTGGTCAGAAAGCGTATTGCACAGCAGATGCCAATTATTGACTATGGAGACATAGTATATGGCTCGGCTCCTCAAACCCACCTTAGCAAACTTGACACCCTCTACAATTCAATTTGTCGTTTTGTTCTCCAATGCAACTATAACACACATCACTGCGAAATGCTCAAAGAACTAGATTGGTCATCACTAGAGTCTAGGCGCAAAGTTCACCTTTCCTGTCTCACCCTCAAATACTTTCTGGGCAAGCTACCCAGCTACCTGAACAAGCTCCTCACCCCTACCACATGCAGCACCTATCACCTGATGTTGTGTGTCATATTTCTGCTCAGTGCTTTTTTTTTGTCAAAAAAGTGGGGATACTGAGTTTGCACATGCGCAGACGACTACTGTGCTAATAGCTTACACAGTAGCCATATTAGAAAGGTGGGGATACAGTGTATCCTCGCATTCCCCCAGAAAAAAAGCCCTGCTACTGCTAAATATTTTGACATTAAATGCTACCTCACAGATTTGTCTTCTATAGGAATATTAACACATTTTAAAACTTTATGTAAAATATTTATAAAACTAATTAAAGCAGCATCTTGTCTTGTAAATGTGTTATTAATCTTACCTAAACTAGTGTCACCGATATCCAGGGACCCTCCAGTTCCAGTGTGCTGGCAGAATACGTGACCGCTGGACACAGGGTCAGAGCCCAGGGCCTGGCCCGACAACCAATAGAAAAGCCAATGATGTGGCCATGTTTATCATCTGCTGGCCATGTTTATAGTCTGGCAGCCCTATTTGTTGTCTCTTGGGTCAAAATCTTCACAAAAATGCTACAAATATAGCTGAAGTCTCCGGTTCTGTCGCGCCTCAAGGAGCGCTCCTTGGGTAGTCCGTTGGCTGCTCGCGGGGAAGTTTGTGCCTCCCCGCGGCCCTCACTTTTACCCGAGATGGCTTTTAAAAAGCCAGGTGAAGTGCACGCACACCTTTTGTGCGCGCGGCGAGGGGTGGGTTCCCGTGTGGGAGCCGTAAGGAGGACACCTTCATACAGATGAACCTTCATCTGTATCTGGGAGTCCACTGGGTACCCGGATGAGCCCCGATTCAGGTAAGATTAAAACAAAATTGTTTGGAGGGAATTGCTGTTTTTGAAAGTTATGGATTTGATAAAGAAGAATTCAACTGAGTATAGTCTCCTTAAGCAAAATATATTGTAAGAAAATGTACCATTAACCATTACACTGCTTGGAGTATTGATCAAGTGGTTGTGACCGGACCCCGGTACCATGTACATAAGTGAAGGGGACTCCCCTACAAAACGAGCAATAATTGCATGACGTTTCCTGAACATCATAAATGCAACATAAGGATTAAAGGCCAGTCCCAGCAAAATATATTATCATTTCAATACAGTGATAGAACCTCCTGTTAATTGTTGTTTTAACTGAATGTACAACTGTCAAAAATATTACACACACCCCAAGATATACACACATATGTTTGACAAACACTTTACATATACTGTATATGAAAGTCTGGTTCACTAAAGTTTAGAAGTCAGAGAAGTAATTTGTAGGGAATATATACGATGAGACATAATTGCTACAAAAGCTATAAAAACACACACTTTTGCTATTATAATCTTTGAAAGAACGTACTAAAATAGCTTTTAATCATATTATATATTTAAGGCAAATATATATACATCTTTGTTGATTATCTGATTGTAACCATAAAGAGGTCAGGCCATTTAATGGTTAATTCTAAAGAATGTATTTTACAGTCTGCCGAGGACCAGGCTTAAACTTGAATAAGGCAAACACTTTAAGCTATTTAAAAGTGCAACTTCATGTATCCTGCCCAAAAACATATTTTTGTAAACATTATAAAAAATAGTTCTATTGCTCAGCATGCAGATTTTCATGTTTGGAAATGAATTACAAATGGCTTTTTTAGGGACCTCTATTTTTTTTTTTTTAGAGAGATTATCCCCTTAAAGGCCTCAGACAGTTAGGTGAACCTCTGAGCTTATTGCATCAAGCTCTATTCCAGCTATACAGATTCTGAGTTCTCCAAAACGCATACATGATATTGTCTCTACTTCTGCCACTACTGCTGGATGTAGCTGCAACACTCTGGGTTCTATACATTAACAAGGAGAAACGTGTGTTTGACGCACTGCTCAGTGGCACCCTTACCCTTAAGGAAGGGGTGAATGAGGGTGGGGGGAGGGAATTGAGGCCCCTAGGGTAGGGAGTAAGGGGTTAAGTGTTGTGTTGGTCAGAGTAAGGGGGGTTGCCTTAGGGGGTTATTTAAGGTGAGGCAGTTAGTCAATCACCCTCTTACCTACTTGTGACAGGAGGTTGGTTTGGACACGTGTTCATTGTTTGTTTTTGATGTTTATGGCACGTTTATAAAAAAAAAACAAGAGAAAAACAATAACGAGAAAAAATAAGAAAAAGGATCAATGTGATCTATGTTGAAGAGTTGTTCATATGTATGTATATATTAAAAAAAAAGTTATAGGTGCTTTTTGTTATTTGTCACAGTTGACGGTGGGTGGGTATTCAGATTACACATGGGAAGGTTGGATCAGCGATCCAGTGTAAATAAGGTGGGGAAGGTGTTGCTAGGCTGTGGTTAAGGCGGCTCGGTCTGTTGATGTGCTTCTGGTTTGGCCCGTGGTATTTTATATATCTCTTGCTAGCTTACACTATTATGGCTGGTGGGTTTAGGCGTCTTCAGGATGCAGGTGGTTTAAAATAATAATGGGTGTGTGGAATCTGATGCTGCTGATATGGTTATGTTATTTTAATAGAAGCTGTGGACCTTTTACAACAACCTGGAGTCTGTGTTTAATTGTTTTTGGTATTGGGGTGGTTAAGGGAACCAAGGGTAACTGGAGATCTCCTAACGCCATGTTCTTTGGAACAGAGGTGCTGCATACCGTATGGAAGAACAGTTTCTGTTATCTGATGCATTATGTTAGACTTTCTCCACTTCAGATATGCAGGATTTTGTGGGCAAATAAAAGGGCAGCATAATGGCACACAGAGACGCAGAATGTAAAACATTTAATTATATGTGCAATGTGTGACTCCTACTACTGACACTCCCCAAGTTTCACAGTAGGGTAGATGGGACATAATTGGAGCAAATGCTTTGATATATAGGGGCTGAATTCAAATTTAAATGGTTTTGTGCCAAAATTGTCATGATACATAGACCGCTGCATCTGTAATAAATGGGGCTAGAAGGTTTTATATCAAGTACAGTAAATTACATAATTTAGTAGGGAAAATAACCAAGCTAGGTGGCCCAGTAATTATCTTCAATCAATTCATATGCTTCTTTGTACACTCAATAGCGACAACACTTTTTAATTGGAAAGAGGAACCAGAATACACATATGAGCCTGATGAAGCTCACAATACTTTAGAATCAGCTGATCACTTAAACTACAGATCCTTTGCAGTATGTGCTGGACCATTATGAATTTAAATTGGACCGGAACCCTACCACAAGTACTGTACATGGCAAATCAGCCTGGGAGTGAGGATTCATTTACATAATACTTATATGTGATAGATTGTAAGCTCTTCAGGGCAGGTACCCCTTTTCCTAATGTTACTTTTATGTGTGATGCACTGATTACCATTATGTGTTATATTATTATGTCACATGTATTACTGCTGTGAAGCGCTATGTACATGGATTGCGCTATACAAATAAAGATATACATACATACAAAGCTCCTAGGCAAAATATAAACAATTGTTAATATGTTAAACAAACATACACTTTAACTAATGTCTTTAGATATGAAAACACCTCTTATTTGTTTGACATTACATTTATTTGCCAATAATATTTCAAAGCAGGAATTATACCGGGGTTCCAGCACAGCTTAACAAACCTATTTTTAGCTTGAGGGGTCCTCTGTTTGCCATTCTGGCCTTAGGCTTTACAGGGCCCAAGGCGGAATGCTGCCAGCGGGGCACCCCATGTAAAATAAAAGGGGGGGGACTTACCTAGACGACCAGCTCTCCTCTGGCAGTGTTGCAGCGGCATTATGTCCCGGCGACATTATGTCACGGCATCATGTGACATCACGCTGCCATGTCATCGTGTGATCCAACCATTCACCACTCTGGGAATCCGATAATGGGAGGATGAGTGTTGGAATTAGGGGAGAAGGCAATATGCCATCATTTAAGAAGATTAGTATATGTCCAGTCTTATGCATAGTTTGTCTATGCGACCATTCCCCTCCGATGTATGAGAGGTTCCTAAGTAGTTAACTGTTTTTGATTATGTAGCCCCTGTAAGAAATAGTGGGCTACCTATCCTTCTACTACTGGAGTAAGCCCTGGTAAGGGCAGGCGCCAGTAGTAATCATGGATTTTCCCCCCACCAAGCCCTGCCTTGAGTGATAGAGGTAGGCCCCTGACTCTATGGCAGGCCTGAGACAGAGGGGAGGTCCTGCTGACATCATAAGGGGCAGGGCTGTATCTATTTAGTGGGCTGCTCCTGTGTGTGTCTGAGTTCAGTCTGTTGGAGTGTTCAGTCTGTTGGAGTGTTGAGTCTGTGGTAGTGGAGAGAATGGAGAGTTCGGTCTGGGAGCTGGAGAGTGTGTGTGAGGAGTCCTGCCCTGGCAGTTGTGCAGGAGTGGAATCAAGAGAGAGTGGAGAGTGCTAGAACAGAGAGAGCATGGTCTGGGAGTTCAAGGAAACAGGAGAGAAGACTCTCAGCCAATCTGAGTAGAGCTGATAGCACTAAGTGCAGTGGACCAATGCCCCTCACCCTGCTGAGGGGGTGAGGGGGGAAGATCTACCCTCACCTAGAAAGTATATCTTGGAGGTGGGGGTTGGGGTATTGAAGCCCCAAACAGCCCATCCTGCTAGGGTACAGCCTGGAGTAGAGGAGTGGAGGAATAGACTTGTACATTTGGAAGCACTGCTGCACATGAACTGCTGCTGCTGCTGTGTGCTGTATCACTGCTGTGAGTACAATAAAGACATTGCTTTTTTATACAAAAGAGACTGTGTGTGAGATTGGAATCTCTCGCCCTGGGACCAGGGCTTTCTCTGGGAAGATTCCAACCTATCCCCTAGGTTTCGCCAGAGAATGGAGGCTCTGCACCACCACCACTAGAGATGAAGGCATAAAGCCCAGAAGCCTGGCCCTGTTATACCCTACACCAACGCGGGAGACTCAGGCCCTCCTATTCCAAGCAGGTATGCACCACCATAGTACATGTAGCCAGCTCTCACTACACCATAGAGGTCCAATCTGGGACCGGGGGGGGGGGGGGGGGGTGGGGGGGGGGGGGAACATGGGCTACAATTACATAACACATCCTACTATTCAATTATTATTGAATGTTTTCACTTACATTTCTTATATACAGTACAGGCAACCCATGTAGTATACAGATACTGTATATATCATTTTGCACTATAGAGTGTTATATATGGGTTTAGATATAATGATATTGTCCAATGTTTCGTTATGGATGTACTGCTGTGTCTTATTCTATTCATTATTTGTTGTATATATGTCTTGTTTTATTGTTGTTATTGTTCCTGTTTGCTACTGCTGCGGCCGAGTTTATTCGAGCATTTGCCCGTTCTCGGCCGCAGCAGTAACCTGGCGCGCGCCGGAGGGTGCCGGGCGCGCGCCGAAGCAGCGGAAGATCGCCCTCCGATCGGGGCGCTCTCCCTCCCGCTGCCGGGTCCGCCGGGTCCCCCGGAACCCCCTGCCGCCGTCCCCCACATCGCGGGACACCAGGGCTCCCTCGGGGAGCCCTGGACGCGCGTGCAGGGGGCGCAGGCACCCGATGACGCGTGACCGCGCATCGGTGATGCGCGGCATGCTGAGGGAGTGCAGCTAGCACGCCGGGGCATCCCCCGGCTTGCGGTGCTAGCCGTGCTACAATAAAGTGTGTCGGTAGTGTATACTGAAATTTGTGTTAGTGTTGCCTGATTGGCTATTTCCGAACCAATCACAGTCATTGGACAAGTATAAGTTCATAGACAGGTTCTAACACTCCATATACCCCTGAGGAAGTGACATAATCACGAAACGCGTAGGGTAAGAGGTTACAGCTGATCGTGAGAGATGCGTGCGCAGCTCTACAGGTACTGCGAGAACAGCTCAAAACTCTAAGTGAAACTTTCCCCCTGCGTCTGCTCCTGCTCTTGAGCTTACTGCACGGAGCATACAGACGGCATAGGAGCGCCTATACAGACATCCTCCTGCAGCGGAGGAGCTACTAGCATTCATCTGCCACTGTTGGATGTACCTTATTTATTCCTACTTGTTGTAAGTAGGGTCCTGGTTTATGCAATACAGCGCAACGCAATTCACGTGTTTTTATTGTCTTTTTTATATTTTAATAAATTAGCTTAACTGGTAATTTCAGCATCGTTTTTGATTGTTTAGTGTGTGTTTGTGTGTTAGTTTTGTCTTATCATCAGTCATTCATGTTGTGTTGTTTGGTTTAGACTATTATTCAGCAGTATGATTGTTTTATATGTTTAATCCTATATGTCCTGAGATGCTTCTCCGTGGATTATTGAAGTGGATATGGATGTTCCAGATTGGACTACTTAGCACGGTTTGACTACCTGTCATCAGCATTTATTGGACATTTTTGAGGCCCCATTTTGTATCCCATTTTGTATCTGTTATAGGCATCATGTGACGTCACAATGCCGCTGCAGGAGGCGGTCCGCTGTGGAGAACGTAAGGGAACACACACCACCCCGACACCACCCCGACACCCCCATACCCACATCTCTGCACAGTCCCTCCTCTCCCTCCTCCTGTCGGCGCCAGGTTTCAACTTCCGACCGTATGCGGGACCAGGAGGAGGGGGGCCACACACTCCCTCTTCCAACTCCCCCCTCTGATCGAGTGAAAGTTGGATCCTAGCACCGACAGGAGGGAGAGGAGGGAGCGGAGGGAGAGAGTGCGGGTCCCCTGAAGGTGCAGGGCCCAAGGTGGCCGTCTTGCTCGCTTTGCCCTAAGGTTGGCTTTAGATGCATGTGCATGTTTCCTTTTTAAAAGATGGTGCACACGGTCATCTTAGAGGAAACTGCAAAGTTCAACAATTGCAGCTTCCTATTATCCGTGGTTCGGCAGCTATTTTGTCTCCCTTGGATCTGTGGAGAACACAGCCACGTACAATTGTAAGCATCTTGTAAATTAAGGGGTCCTCGGAGGTGAAAAAAGCATGGTTCAGCTCTAGAGAACCCACCGCCCCAATTAAAATGCTTTTTAAAGTAAAATAAAAAGAACAAGTAGTTAATGTTGATTCTGGATGACAATTTCACAATTTTCCCTACACTGCACATCATATAAATATGATATAATAATAAATAGATGTTCTATAAATGTGTTTTTTGTTGTTAGGCTTTTATTTATAGCAGGCACTTAATACTCTTTAAAACAATAATGTATATGGTTAAATTGTGGTAATGTTAAATCTATTAAAGCATACTAGATTGTACAGTATGAGAAATACTGCTTTATTTTATCAAATGACAACAGTCTTTGTGACCTATCGCCTTAACCTTTTATGCAGGGGGACCAAAGACATGCTGATCTGAGATTTATTATTTTCAATCTCTACAGTAGCGTCCATAGCCTGTCTGTCAATGGCCATAACATTAAAATTGGAGTACTACAGTACTTCTAAATGTCCTACTATGATGATGATGATTATAATTGCTTCAATTGCCAAAATGTCACCTGTGCCAACATTGATGTGAAAACGTAGCTCAGAAACCAATTACAGCCTTTGGAATATTATGAGGGACAGTGTGTGCTGTATTCCACTGTTAATATTCGTAAAAGGTCAAATTAAAACATGCAAAAGAAGCAGTTTTAGATGCACCATCTAAAGCACTCTGTACTAAGAGTTACAAATGGAACATTTGTTGCTAAATTGACGCAAGATAACCAAAAAGTGTATTGGTGCACATCTACAGTAAACACTGACTGTTTCTTTTTTCAATGTGCTTGGTTAGCGCACTCAGGTATATTGGGTTAACAGCTCTTAAGAGAAGGTGGATCGGTAGTAATGCCTATGACACACAGATACTATATAAATAGTATGTACTGAAATTCTTTCTATATGTACATAAAAAAAATTGGACAACATGTTTTCAAAATTGTACTCCCAAATTTAATTTGGCTTAACTACTGCAAAGTCTGTTTATGTTGTTAGCGCAGAATTAGACGTACTTAAATTGCTATGTATCAATTGTTTGTGTACACAGCCCGGATGTTTTATTGTATGGCAATCTTAATATATAAAATCGAATGGTTAGTGAGGTTAGTGCTATCTGCGGTGAATCTGATTGGTCCGTGACTCATTGGCCAAGAGGTACGCCCCACTGTGACATCACCTCCTTCACTCTCACACACTTGCAGTCACACCACACGGCCAGAACCTCTGAGGACTCCTTGGTACACAGTCACCCCCTCACACTCACACACTCAGTGTCACACTCAACACTGTACACACACTCACACTCAACCCTGTACACACACACACACAGTCACCCCTGTGTACACACACATTCACAGTCACCCCTGTGAAACAACAACCTGTACACACACACACACACACACACACACACACACACAGCCCTGTGTACACACACACACTGTCAGGCCTGTGTACACACACACACACACACTCTCACCCCTGTGTACACACACACACCCCCTCCGCTCACCTCTCCCGGCGCTCCCGCTCCCCTCATCTCCACCCCCGGCGGGGGAACAGGCAGCGGACCTCGCGGCACCTCATCTCCATCCCCGCGCAGCGGACCCCCTTCCTCCCTCGCGATGCGCCTAAGATGGCGGCGGCGCCGAGTGAGAAGATGTCCCTGTGCACACGCGCGCACATTACACCCCCTCCGCTCACCTCTCCCGGCGCTCCCGCTCCCCTCATCTCCATGCCCGGCGGGGGAACAGGCAGCGGACCTCGCGGCGCCTCATCTCCATCCCCGGCGGGGGAACAGGCAGCGGACCCCCTTCCTCCCTCGCGATGCACCTAAGATGGCGGCGGCGCCGAGCGAGAGATGGCGGCGGCCGGAAGTAGTTCCCTCGCGGCGCCGAGTGAGAAGATGGCGGCGGCCTGAACTACAGGTAGGTGTCGCGTGTGTGTCGCTCTAGGTGACGTGTGTGTGTGTGTGTCACTGTGTGTCTGTGTGACAGTGTGTGTGTGTGTGTGTCACACTGTGTGTGTGTGTTGCCCCCCCTGCCTTTGATGCCCCCCCCGCCTTTAACGCCCCCCCCCCCCCGCCTTTCATGCCCCCCCCCCCTGCCTTTCACGCCCCCCCCGCCTTTCACGCCCCCCCCTGCCTTTCACGCCCCCCCTGCCTTTCACGCCCCCCCCTGCCTTTCACGCCCCCCCTCACGGCCTCCGGGCAACGCCGGGTATATCAGCTAGTTATAATATATATTACATTAAGAAATAATATTGTAATAATGTTATTTATAAAACAAAAAATACACATCATTCTATTTTTTTTGAAATTGTATCAAGCAGGAATACAACAGGACACAAAGCGTCAAACGTACTTTCAGACAACGAACCATGTTTTATATGTAATAATTTATATAACGATCTTCATAAATACAACACCATTTTAGTTTTTTTAAGGTTTGTTCTACTTTTTGTCACTATAATCTTAATGCAAAAAATAAAATTCCTATATTCTGTTGATACTTGATGGATGCAATTCACTTACTGCTATGTGATGAAAATGGTTTAACACGAGGCTCTGTTTTTGCTCCCACCTTTTTCAATATATACATCTGACATGCCAGTCACATAAGTTCAGCAAGTCCTGAACCAGGATGTTGCGGAAATAACCGAGTGCTTCTAGGGATGGTGCCTGAAACCAAGTGCCACAAAAAAAAGTGTTTTCCACTGTCTTCTTTTCCAGTGTCTTCTATCTTCATCATGCAAAATCAATGCAGGTGCTTAACATACACCTCAGTGGACAACAACTAAGACAAGCACCCCATAATTTCAACCTAGGAGTGACTGTAGACTGGACAATGACGTTCAGAAACCATCTACAGAAGATCGCTGGCAAGGTGAAGATACAGAACAACCTGATAGGAAAGCTGCCAGGATTCAGAGCACAGGCACTTTGAACATCTGGTCGAGCTCTGTGTTACTCAACAGCATAGCACTGCGCACATGTGTGGTGTTGGCTATCATACAGTGGACTCATTTATGTCCAATTAAATACTGCTATGTGTATCATCTCAGAGGCAATGCGAGCAACACTCTGCCATAATCACCTGTGCTGTGCAACAATGCTCCCCATCACCTTTGCAGGCTGGAGATGAGCACCAAAGTTGTAATTAAGGCCCATTCAAATCCCACACTGCACACAACACAGCCGAGGCCAATACAGACCTTTTTTGTCTGCCTGGACAAGATATTGACACAGTCACTCTTGGAGAGAGAAACAGGCCAAGTTGACTACTCAGAACCAATTTCTGATCACTGATATATCAGACCGTCTTCTTGGTATCCTCATCAATTGTGGGAACCCATGAACAGATTTTTCACAGGGCACGGTCCTTGTTCAACCTCCCTTTTTCTGTTGGGCCTGCGTGCATCTGAGCTATTATGGTGAACTAACTATGAACCCCTTCATTGAGGAATGCCATAAATCTGCCCTCTAGATTAGACTAGAGGGCAGACTGAGATCCCTACTAGCTAACTAGTCCATGTGCAAATCAGTGTATTTTATATTTACTGTTTGTATTTCTGCTTTTCAGGGTTAAAATACATGTAAAAATATATTAAACTAATTTTAGATCATAAAGCAAATATTTAAATTATTATGCGTCTTTTTATTCATTGTATTTCCAATATACCTTGCTAAATGGAATTGAGGCTTTCATTTCATGAGTAAAACTCATTAATAAATACAGTATATCACAGGGAATTGTATAACATAATCCCAAATAAAGATGGAAAAACAGGTGTTGTCAACATCTGGTTTATCTGAAATGCGGTGGCATTTTAGCTTTCACAATACTACGTGAAATCGCCATCCTTTATATTCTATAATGTATTTTTCGTTGTGCTTACAATCTGCTACAACATTTTATAGTTCTGCACAAATATTCATTTTTGTATTCTATAAAATAATGTTATTTCATAGAATTATATATAAGAGGACAGTGCTCTCCCCCTTTGACTTTTCGTTTAAAATATAAGATGGTTGGAAGCTTGATTAAAATATTTGGATATAAACAGTCAAGCAAAAATCACATTTTACTTGAACTACTGTAAGTGACCTTTTTAAATTCACCTTTTTGGAAGCTTTTGGTACCATATGTTGTGAAATAGGAAGGCGTTTGTTGAAAAGTGGGTGCTAAAGAAGCATTATAATAAAAATAGAGTGAGATTTGTAAATGAAGTGTGATCAGGAATTTTTTCACATTTATTAAACATAAAACTAAACACTGATTTTTTTTAAAACACCAGGACCTACAGAAGATTGCAATCCACTGTCAAGTCATTATCATAATTTTCTTAGCATTTTCAGTCCTTTAGCTATTGCACCCAATGTAACAACTTTTTGTGTCACATTTAAATGTGCAATCCCTTGTGCTAAAAAATGCCTTTACCTTTTGCAAGAACATTCCATGCATTTCTATATTATTCTACTAAACTTCTGTGGACATTGCTAAGTGAGAGAAAATCCCTCTGAAAACGTCATGCTACAGTATCCTTCATAATACAAGATGGCACAAGAGAATCAGAGCTTTAATTCCAGTCTTTGCCTTCATTTAAGAAAGAGAGACAATAAACAGTGAAGGAAAGAGCAAGCAGGACATTTTGCAAAAGTAGTAATCACAAGCGTTTCCTGATAAAGCGACAAGCTAAAACGAAAATAAAATCCGTAAATGTCAAGTTGTTTTCAAAGATAAAAATGAGGGAAGTATTTGTAATTGGCCAATACTCCTATTTTTTGCTAGTTGTTTAGGTAGATTAAAGTAAGCAATGACTCAGCCAAAATACATAAAAAGTAGAGTATCTCACTCACAATTGTGAAGATAAATATATGCGGTGCAATTGTTCAGAGTCACCAACTCATAGTAGAATTCTTCAAAGTCTGTGAATAGCATCCCTCAGGAACAGGATAAGGTGATGGAATAGATTCTCATATATGGAGGAACAGAACAGAGAATTTAATCCCTGATGAAGCTCAATAAGTGAAACACGTAGGGTGAGCGTGCAGACCCTATAGAGACCTCCAAGGTGTGTAGTGAACTACTCTGAGGATCCTGGGCTAAGTTTGTCTTATTTTTTCCCCCTTCCTGTATTTGGAATTTGTTCTCTGTGGGTGGCCACCACAGGTGTTTGTATCAGGAAGGAGCGTTGCAGTCCTCAACTACCATCTGACACAGGGTGGTCTCTATGCCTGTATCTATAGCATTTATGTAAGTGTATTAACTTTATTTTACTATATAAAAAAACAAACTACACTATTTGTGTCCTCTCTGTTCTGTTCCTCCATGTATGAGAATCTACTCCATCATCTTATCCTGTTCTTGAGGGATGCTATTCACAGCCTGGTTGAAGAATTCTACTATATTTATCTTCACAATTGTGAGTGAGATACTTATAAATTGTCACTGAACAAAGTAATTAGCTGTACAATATTGCACTATATTTTTCGTGTTTTTTTCCTAAATGATTTTGGGAGTATTTGCGCTCTGGATTTCCTTCTTCTGTGATCTGTTTGGACTTTGGATTGAAGTCCCTTTTCTGGAGCTGCACTACTTCCACATGTAATGTAATATATTTAATTATTTATCACTAGTGTGTTCACTGGGTTTTACTCAAACAGTATGTGTGCTTGAACCCTCCTTGTTTGTCACATAAAAAGTAGACACTACTGTCTTAAGTAAATGAGGCCTTTCGGTGAGAAACAGTGCGAGGGGCTGATTTAGCGGATGTAGAATAAGCCCCTGGCTAACAGCAAGGAAGTCTTAAATAATTAATAATTTAAATCAGAAAAACGTGAAATGTTATGGGTTTATTTTTTTTTAAATAAATCAGTTCTGTAGTATTAGGTAATTGTGACTGTTTTTTTTTTATTATTCAACTCTTAGTGCCATTTTTAATACTTTAAAATCATTATTTTGTTCTATGGCAGGTTTTAGCACACCTCCCAAGCAGTGCAAGCCCTTTGCAACACTTTCCTGTTTGTAATAATTTGTTGCAAATGTTCCCAGCTGTTTGAGCTGTAAACTGTAACAATATACAGGTTATCGGTTACAATATACTCGGTTATCCGACGCAATGCGTTACTCAAAATGGCGTCGGATAGCGAAACGTCGTAAAGCGAAACCCGTTTTCCCATAGGAACACTGTTTAAATCAAACGTTCCGTTCCTGAAGGCATTTTTAATGCTAAAATTCACAGAAAATGTTACTCAAGCAATAAGATATGCAGCACACACATAGATAATGATGGAAACATTATATTTATTGATTCCAGAACTGTAAAATAAAACTATAAAAATAAAACTATGCTGTATTCTGTACAGAAATGTACATGAGCAAAAAAAAAACACATCAATTATTGGAGGAAGATGATTGGGGGGGGATCTTCAACAGACAACTGACTTTTTGGAGGTGATGAATGTGGACTTGAAGGTTTCGGCCTCTTGAAGAATCTCTTCATTGAAGTCTGGACAGATCTTTTCCTTTTCTGCGTGTAGATCTCTCTATAGCAGCTGATTTGGTTAGACACCCCACGACTGACTGTTGAACTCCGTTCAATGTTAGGGTCATTGTCCTCAAATATGGCCAGTGCGCTATCAATGTGCTTGAATGCCGCAGCCAACATTTTGGTTGACAATGATTTACGTGGCTGTGGCTGTGCCACATCAGCAGATTGGTGGGCCTCCTCTTCAGCAATTTTTTGCTCTTCTAATTGCATCAGGTCTTCATTGCTCAACTCGTTAGAATGTGAGGCGAGCAACTCCTCAATATCCTCGGATTCCACCTCCAAGTTGAGATCTCTGGCCATTTGCACAACAGTTTCTGTAACCTCTACAATAGTCTCTGTAAGACCTTGGACATCAGACACAAAATCAGGGCACAAATTACACCAAACTCCATTTAAATTGGATTGTTTGACCTCATTCCATGCCTCTCCGATGTTTCTTACTGCATGGAGAATGTTGTAACCCTTCCAAAATTCTTTTAAGGTTGGACCACCTTCTACATCAGTTGCTCTGATGGCCTGGGCAAATGTGCGCCTAAGATAGTAGGCCTTGAAGGAAGCGATAACCCCCTGGTCCATGGGCTGTATCAATGAGGTGGTGTTGGGGGGCATGAACACCACCATGACGTTTGGATGATGGTCATCCAGGTACACGGGATGGCCAGGAGCATTGTCCAGGAGCAGCAATGCTTTAAAATCAAGGTTCTGGTTCATGCAATATAATTGCACAGCTGGAATAAATTGATGCTGGAACCAGTCCTCAAAAGGCTCCCTGTTACCCATGCCTTACGGTTGGCCTTACAAATCACTGGAAGTGTGCTCTTTGCATAACCCTTGAATGCCCTAGGGTTTTCTGCATGATAAACAAGCAAAGGTTTTAGCTTGAAATCACCTGCAGCATTTGATCCAAGCAGAAGAGTCAGCCTGTCCTTTGCAACTTTAAACCCAGGCATTGATTTTTCCTCTTTTGCAATGTAGCTTCTACTGGGCATTTTCTTCCAGTAGAGCCCAGTCTCATCAACATTGAACACTTGACGTGCGCAATAGCCACCGTCCTCAATAATTTTGGCCAATGCAACAGGGAAAGTTTTAGCTGCCTCCTCATCAGCACTAGCAGCTTCACCGGTCACTTTAATGCTATGCAAGTTTGCCCTCTCTTTAAACCGCATAAACCAGCCCTTACTTGCAGTGAACGTTTTCTCAGTGGTCCCTTCCCCATGCTGTTGCTTAATGTCCTCATCCAGACTCAAAGCCTTGGCCTGAATTGAGGCTAAACTAATAGGCACATGACGCTGGGATTGATCTTCCAGCCATATGATGAGGAGTTTTTCTACCTCAGCAATATGCCCAGCACGTTGTCTTATTGTTGTACCTAATTCAGACAATCCAGGAGGAGCAAATTATAGGGAAAAAAGAAACAAAAACAGTGCAAATTTAAGTGCAGACGTTGAGACTAAATTATGATAAGATGATGCTATCTTGGCTCTACCGGTCTATCTACTCACAAGATGTTAGTGGTATATGCACAATTGGCAGATAGGGCTGCCACCCCAGGTGGATGCTGTATACTGTGGGACTCCCTCCAGGCTCGTCTCATCAGTGTGGCAATGATACATATAGAGGAAAAAAACAGAACTACATAGCGCGATCTGTTTTGAAATAGACTTTATAAAAAGTATATAGGCATATAAAATGTGCACTTACAATGTGCCAGAATTAAAATCGCATTTATCACATTAAGAGTGAATCTAGGGGGTACTCCGCCGTTCTCACCGCCTCCTCTCTGGCTCAGGATCTCCTTCGTCTACAACCTGGGACTCCAAACTCCGTGTCTCCTCCGGTGCGTGTGACGTCACTGCTCAGTGGACGGTGCAGCTATGGCTCCCTCACTAGACCAAAACACCACTCAACGCGTTTCGCCCAGCTCTTGAAAGCTGTCTATGGCTTCGTCAGGAGTGTGTGAGTTGTGGGGTTAATAGATGTCCATATATACCCTCTCTGGTCTTATTAAACAATTAATCCAGACAATTATCTCAGCGCTATGGTTAATAATCCTATACAAATATTCAGAACTGAATTATAACATTTAAACAAAAAATCATTTAACATTCTTTATTTCATTATGAAACATCATTCTCATGGATAAATAAAATACTCAATGTGTTGATCTTTATAGTTATATGGAGCTTTCTATCTACGGGAGAGTCTGGCTAATTAGACAACTATAATCTGGTGAGTAGGCAGAGGATAGTTGTCTAATTAGCCAGACTCCCCCGTAGATAGAAAGCTCCATATAACTATAAAGATCAACACATTGAGTATTTTATTTATCCATGAGAATGATGTTTCATAATGAAATAAAGAATGTTAAATGATTTTTTATGTATAAATGTTATAATTCAGTTCTGAATATTTGTATAGGATTATTAACCATAGCGCTGAGATAATTGTCTGGATTAATTGTTTAATAAGACCAGAGAGGGTATACAGTATATGGACATCTATTAACCCCACAACTCACACACTCCTGACGAAGCCATAGACAGCTTTCAAGAGCTGGGCGAAACGCGTTGAGTGGTGTTTTGGTCTAGTGAGGGAGCCGTAGCTGCACCGTCCACTGAGCAGTGACGTCACACGCACTGGAGGAGACACGGAGTTTGGAGTCCCAGGTTGCAGACGAAGGAGATCCTGAGCCAGAGAGGAGGCGGTGAGAACGGCGGAGTACCCCCTAGATTCACTCTTAATGTGATAAATGCGATTTTAATTTTAGCACATTGTAAGTGCACATTTTATATGCCTATATACTTTTTATAAAGTCTATTTCAAGACAGATCGCGCTATGTAGTTCTGTTTTTTTCCTCTATATGTATCATTGCCACACTGATGAGACGAGCCTGGAGGGAGTCCCACAGTATACAGCATCCACCTGGGGTGGCAGCCCTATCTGCCAATTGCGCATATACCACTAACATCTTGTGAGTAGATAGACCGGTAGAGCCAAGATAGTATCATCTTATCATAATTTAGTCTCAACGTCTGCACTTAAATTTGCACTGTTTTTGTTTCTTTTTTCCCTATAATTTGCTCCTCCTGGATTGTCTGAATTATATCATTCTACTTGGAACCCGGGAAACAGGTTCTACCAGAGGGTTTGAGCAGGGATATATCATTTGAGCACATATTCTATTGTATATTGCACTATTAACTTGCACGCAACCACTTTTTTTTTTTAAGTTGTTAGCGCCTTATATTCACTATTATTCACAACTTACTGTTGTACCTTGCATAGGTGCTGAGCCCTTGATCTGTTCCAAGATTCTTGCCTTGTCTTTGATTATTGTCACAATAGTTGTGCGAGGTATATCCAAGGCACGTCCAATTTCTGTGTTTGTCTCTCCTTTCTCAGAGCGCTTTATTATGTTTTGTTTGGTCTCCAAAGTAATAGATTTTCTATTCCTTTTTGGAGTAACAGCACTTTGCTTTTTGCTTTTATCAGCCATGGTTTAGGGCCTAAAATACACCCCTAAACCTTCACACAGACTGTTCAGAATGATTTCCCTAGCCTGCAGCTTTCTGATTGGACATTTGTAGCAATTTTTTAAAGCGCCGTAAGAGCGTCGGATAAGCCGTTCGGGCGTCGTAAAACGGGCCATAGGGATGCATTGACTAGCGTCGGATAAGCCGTTCGTCGTAAAACGAAACGTCGTAAAACGAGGACCGCCTGTATAGTGATGCCTTAGTTATATAGGAACACATTGTAGCTACTGAGTTACACTGACTGAAGCAGCCATATTAGGCACACAGTCAGGGTTTTGACAGATTTATAACGGGAGCATCAATCGATTGCCAGCTTAGGTAAGAATGTAGAATTATACACTGTCACATGCTTTACATATGAAAATAAGAAAGAAAAAAAAGTTGGAAAGTAGTATTGCTGCTTTAAGGCAAGAATCTGTAACACATGTTTTATTGCGTTTTTTTATTGTACACATGGTGTTCATTTTTAATTGAGAACTGTTACAACTTCAACTGAGAGTTGAACATTTCAAGGTAAAAGATTATATTTGATGGAGTACGGTATGTAGTTTGGCAATATGAAATTGAAACTTCATTTGAGATTGTTTGGTAGTGATACAAAAAGGTTAATTATTTATTTGTATAAGTTACATACAAAATAATGAGTCCATTAGTATTTCTACCTTTGTATAATAATACAGCAAAAGTAATTGATTGAAAAATATGTTTGTTTTTAATTCTGGAGGTGAACGTGGAACATTTAAAATGATATCCATGGGAACTAAATTCTGTTTTAATGGTAGATGCAATCTGGGAAATCATTAAGACAGTGTGTGCTCAGTTAGCTCAACTTCGAGCCTCGTTCTGGGTGTCCCTGGCAAAACTCTCAGAGCACACCACTTAGGCCACGCTTATAGTGCCGGTGACAGCGACATGACCAATGACGTCATCAGTCGCCGCTAGCGAAAGTTAAACTTTAGTTTTAAGCAACATTGCTGGCGACAAGGCCAGTGATGTCATGAAGGGGGCGGGCAGCAATTTTTGGTCGTGACGTCGCCGTCGTTCTTACTATAAGCGCTTGCGACGGTGTCAATGGATTTGTTTTGGAGCGACGTCGTGTCGCCAGGCACTATAAGCGCAGCCTTAGTTGGCCTCCACACCAGCATCCAAATGATCTCCGGAGCTCAGATCTGGCCCCCTTTAAATAGTTTCACTGCTTCCATTGAAAAGCATGGGAAACAGGGCGGAGACCAATCTCAGTACGGATGTTGTACCTAAACCAATGGCAGTGCGAAGGCTCACCACTTCCCACAGCACTTACAGTAGCCCCTTCTCACCTGGCGGAACCAAGGGGAATATCAGCCCTACATGTCCAGGAAGCCCAATAAGCACGTTTGTACAAGATAAAACAGTACATCTCTCAGGAAGAAAGAACACACGGTTACAGGACATACAAGGGGCTACAAAAAACATATAAACAGGGTAGCTCTGGGGTCTTTGGGCTGGATGAGCTACAGGGAAAGACAGGTAGGGCAAGGGACTGGGCTTAACATTTAATATGCTGATCCTTGTGCCCCCTTCCGTCGCAATAGTGATCCTGTTTTTTGATCTTCCCTAGTAGTGGGATGACTTTTGTTACTTGTGGTGCAGTATTCTTTTATATGACCTCCTGACTCACACCTCTCCCTTTTACAGTCTACAATATTGAAAATGCTGCTGCTAAAATCATCGCCTGCTCTTCTAGACTCCTGCTACCTGACCTCTACCTGCTTCTGATCTCATTACATTTCTGTTACAGTAGCTTCCTATTAATCCCTGTTTAAACAAAAACACTCCTTTCCTACTACTCTATATATCTCATCTTTGATCTCTTATTGCCCTACAACGCCGCAAACATTACACAGCTCTAAAACAGGCTGAAAATGTGCATTTAGTATGTTTTTGAATTTTGTTAAAGGGAATGGAGAGATTTTGTAAAGAGCAATAACTTTCTGTAGTGCTGACCTCAAATTGTTGCTAAATTTATAACCAAAGTTGTGCAAGGGCTCCATATTATTTTAGCAACCACTGAAACTGAAGTGTTAAAAAATACTAAGAAATGGAGAAGCAGTTTGATTCCACATCCTTTATATTGTAAGTAAATGCTTTAAATATTTTGCTGGGAAAGCATGTAGACGTCTTTATATAGCTCAGTGGTTTCTAGTATGTATGTTTGCAGTCTAAACTATTCAGGTGACAAATCCTGTTAACTTAACTGTGACTGTTTGCATACTGTACAAGTGCCACTAAACATGTCTTAGCTCAATTGTTGTCGTGTTCTTTCTGCACTGAGGGCCCTTCCTTATAAATCGCAGGTTATCCAAACCTTGTACTGTATATTTATGTTGCAACAGAAAGGTGTTTTTACAAATGTATATTAACATCATGAGTTAATTAATTAATATTATGACCCATGTTTAATAATTTTTATTATTATTTATAAAATATTTTACCAGGAAGTAATACATTGAGAGTTACCTCTCGTTTTTAAGTATGTCCTGGGCACAGAGTAAAACAAATAATACATGGTTTCAAGTACAGTTACATAAATGAACAGGGTATACATTATATACAAGACATTGCGTGCACAGTTAAAGAAAATATATATTATGAGCGTATGAAACAGTTACAGACCAGGTTAAAATGTGAGACAGCCTTAGATTTGAAAGAACTTAAACTGGTGGTGGATGTGAGAGTCTCTGGTAGGTTGTTCAAGTTTTGGGGTGCACGGTAGGAGAAGGAGGAACGTCCGGATACTTTGTTGAGCCTTGGGACCATGAACTGTCTTTTGGAGTCTGATCTCAGGTGATAAGTGCTGCAAGTGGTAGGGGTGAGGAGCTTTTTCAGGTAGCTGGGTAGCTTGCCCATGAAGAATTTAAAGGCAAATAATAATAATAATAATAATAATAATAATAATAATAATAATAATAAAGGCAATAATAAGCAGTGCTATTCAGTAACAAACCTTCTAGTGGAAGATGTCTTTTGGAAAAGCACCTGGGACTGTGTGTATACATAAGGTGGCAGGGATAACAAAAACTTTCACATACTGTAAGAATGTGTAAAAT
Source organism: Ascaphus truei (assembly GCF_040206685.1). Lineage (NCBI taxonomy): Eukaryota > Metazoa > Chordata > Amphibia > Anura > Ascaphidae > Ascaphus > Ascaphus truei. Next base: position 384,758,037 of record NC_134484.1, on the reverse strand, counting down.
GGTTGGTTATAGATACGTGAAGACAAACAAAATATTATATATAATTATGTCACTTTCTTCCTTCTATATTTTCTTTTGTGTATTACCTGTTGAAATATAAAATATTTGTGAAGCTGTTATATAACAGTCAAAGAATCACCTTTTTAATTAAAGTTTGATCAAGTTGATTTTGCCAAAACGGCAAATTATTAATAAATCTGTTTTCTGTAGTATTGTGTTACACCTCTGCAATTGTGAATTATTGTAAAATGCATACATTTACACTTCTTCGCATTGAATGTGCTAAACTGGACACTAAATAGTATTTAAAAATAAGTCTAATGTCAACAGTACATAAGAAGATGAAAAATATAAAAAAATAAATTGGTAAGTGGTAGCTTATGTTATACATAAGAAGCACTGAGGAGTGCATTACTCAGCATATAGATTTACACTTAGGAGGTTATTGATTAAACTCTGATAGTGCTGGCAAGAGGAAATCAAACCCCTCCCATGTCTCCGCTCACCATGTGGACATAATACTGTATCTTAAAAAAATATTTAGTGTCAGATTTTGGTAACAAAAGCATCAATCACCCAGATAACCCCTTAAACATGTCTGCTGGCATTAGTTCATTTTGATCCTAGGTGGCAGCGTGCCTTTAAGTATGTGCCACTTAAAGTTCATGCAATATCAACTGAACAGACTTTATATTACATAAATCTGTCAGGAGAAGACAAGCATTATTGATCCAAGAAGAGGAGGAGGCATCTCTTAGGCATGGATATCATGAGTGATAGATTTATAAGCAGGATGCACTGTAGTTGAAGTCAGTGGGAGTTTCCATGTGATAGTGATCGACACGATTGCAGTTCAATGTACTGTATCCATTGTCCTGTACAGTATCACATACTTTTAAAGCAGAAACAAGTCTAAACAGCTTAGTTCATCACTGGCCATAATTCCAGGTTAGACTTTTCTTTCACATGAATTTAATGTATTAGCCTGGCACGACAACATAAATGAATTCATTCTGTTTAAAAAGGGAAATTCACTCTTGCCTGTTTTATTTTATTAAAATAAATGCAGACGTGCTATACCTTTACGGCAATGCAATTATCTAAGCTGTCGATTGATCTGTTCTCCAGTAATCGATCAGTGAAGTACTGTATGGTCACCTATTTCTAAAACGGGAGGGCCGAAATAGTTGCTATAGCAACTCAAGAAAGTATAATGCAAAAAAAATCATTAAAAATAAGGCAGTAAGTATTATTTAATACAACATAACTGATTTATTAAAAAAAACATAAGATTTTAAATAAAAGGCTTATTTACTTCTGTTTATTAATCTCTAATTATATTACCAGCCTTTCATAAGTAGAACTCTTTATATCCTTAACAGACAACGCATTTGGGTACACATTTGTTGATGAATGTACCAGTGTACGGAAACATCATTCATTTATTTTGCTTTATGTGTGTGCCCTACAGGAAACGAGTATGATGTAAATGGGGCGTATGAGTAAGTTAGGCCTGATAGAGGTCCCACTGTCTACAGTATGTACAGAAGGACACACAATGCACTAGAGGGAGCAGTGGCTATTTAAAAGCATTAGCCATGTATGGAACAGGGGAGGAGCTAATAATCTATTGTACCTGCTGGTGCATGTAAGCCATTGCAATGGTGCTCCCTTAGCTGTTTCAAAACAATGGGCGCTTCTCCCACTGGTTTGTTGTGCATATCCCGCTACACTAAAAAGAGGACCTTACAATACAAATCGAAGTCATTTTCTTTACCACAATATAGCCATGGTACTTGACATCTGTACTTTTGGAAAAACAAAAAGAACGATTCCTGCGCTCCTACCAATTACGCTAAGATAAAATAATAATCTCGTGAAAAAGGGTATTTTGTTAAACCCTTTGGCCAAAGCATTTGTAAGCCTGCATGCCACGTCAAGGCATACCCGTTTAATGCAGGTACATACACTAAATATACATGTAATAGTTGTCCCATGGACTGGTGAAAATAGTGTAAAAGCCCTGAAGGGGTTAAATAAAGCATGAGCTTATGTGAGTAGTGCAATTAAAATCTGGCTAAAGCCAGTATCATACTTACCTTTACTATAGGTAAACCTAGATAAACCTGGGTAAACCAGATATCTGCCATTAAAGTCAATAATGTCAATACAATCGCTGATCTGGGTGCTATTACGTGAATCACGCTTTGAAGACTTTCAGTCAATATGCGGTATCGCACCATAATCTGCTGGGAACTGCCATTGTCTTGAATGGCGCTTACCTCCAGATCAGGGTGCGATACCACATATTGCAGCTTGAAGAATCGCTGCTTAGAACTTCAAAGTAAATATGACCCTATGGGGCTTATTCTGTAAGGTGTGATAGCTCAGATGTGCCATCGCATGAAAAGTCCCATTGATGTTCATAGGGCTTTAATGCGATAAGATGTAATTTGCGCTATCATTCCTTACAGAATAAGGGCCTCTGTCTCTGAGTCTTTACTGACTTCTGGTGATTGCCGCTGGACAGAGCTCCTCCCTGGCCGCCCTCCCCTGCCACCCTGCTTTGCTCCTGCCATCCGCTTCTGATGCTGCCAACCTCCAATGACCCCTGCTTCGCTCCCGCCATCCAACTTCTCTTCCGCCCTCTGTTCTCTTCTCCCATTACCGTCCTCTGCCACCGCCCTACTCCACTCCCATGGTCCTCCTCCACCGAAGCCAAGTAGACATTGTTGAGGGGGTGAGAGATGGGAAGATGAGGAGATGGGTGAGAGGCGGAGAGGCGATGAGGGGAGAGACGAGAGGAGGAGTGGAGCTAGGGGGTAAGAGGGGATGAGAGATGAGGAGAGCGGATGGGAGGAGGTGAGATGAGGAGGATGGGTGAGAGAGAGGAGGGGGGTGAGAGAAAAACATTGCAGTCGGTATTATCTTATACATTTTTTTAAACACATATCATGTCATGTTTAACTGTTTTAAAAATGTGGGAAGATGCAAGTATTTTTCCGTATTTATATTTGTAATTTGGATTACATCAGGGGCTTGATTAATATGGATAAAAATGGGGGGCTCAACGCAAAATGTTTGCTCACCCTTTTGTTACGGTCATGTTATTCATAGCTGTGGTCAGAGCAACCTACACTGGGGGGGAATTCGGGTCGTGGGCTGGGCCACAGCTCTCCCCCACTGCAGCGACCCTCACTCACCCCCACTGCAGTGAGACTCTCTCTTCCCCCTGTGCAGGACCTGCCCCCACACGAAAAATTGAGCCTGCCCAGATGTTGGGCCCAACTAATCGGCGTGCCACTGTGGGCCCCCATCTAAGGTTACTTGTGTGTGTTTTGAATGGGTGTAGGGGGGATTATTATGTGAATTGTGGGAGAGGGGGGTTATGTAAATGGTGAGAGGGGGTATGTGTATTGGGGAGGGAAGTTATGTGTTTTAGGGGGAGAAGTTATGTGTATTGGGAAGGGGAGTTATGTGTATTGGGGAGAGGTTACATGTATTGGGGGAAAGAGAGAAAGGTGGGGTATGGGAGAGAGGTGTGGGTATGGGAGAGAGGTGGGAGAGGGAGAGAAGTGGGGGCATGAGGGAGAGTTGGGGGCATAGCAGAGAGGTAGGGGCATGAGAGAGAGGTGGGGGCATGAGGGAGAGAGAGGTGGGTGAGGGGAGTGAGAGAGGGAGGATAGGAGGGATGGGAGAGATGGGGTATGAGATATAGAGTGGGGGGTCTCACAAGGCCATTGACACTGAAGGGGGAGACAGTGAAAACTATAGTTCTGTGCCCCAGGAAAGCTGTATGCGACCCTGGCCTGGCCATTATATACTGCAGGGGTGTGTAAAGTGTTTTGTGTGCGCCCCCCTGCCTGGGAATCCCAGCTTTCGCGCCCCGTCTCAGTAAGAACCCGGCGTCAAATGACGTTGCGGGTCATGTGACATTACGTGACCCCGCCGCGTCATTTGCCGTGCATTGTCATGGCGATGCGTCACGTCACATGACCCTGCGGCATCATGTGACATGTCGCCGAACACACGGCTTGCAGCAGGTAAGTGATGTTACAGAGGCCTCATGCCTCCCCCGGCATTTAATTGAAATGCCTTGGGGAAGGGCGCGGGGCCTCTGTAACCGCATTCCCCCCCCCTGCAAATCCTGCGCCCCACAGTTTGCCCACCGTTGATATACTGTATAAGACAAAAATTCTGTAACACAACTTTAACACTGTACTGAAGTCTATACAATACAAGTGTAGCCCTCTTTCCCCTACCCTAAGTGAGATTGGGGTGCGTAGGTGTATCTGACAACTTATCAGTGTGGTGCTGTACCTGTTTGGCAATCAGGAGGGCTGAGCTTCCGCCACAGAGAACCTGGTATACTTACACTCGGTGCAGCGCCTCCGCTGATGAGGGATCCCAACGTGGTGGGAGTGTGCCCTCACCAGAACAACCATACAGTAAATACACACAATGTGAATAAACAGTATTTACTGAGCATGAACGATAACTTCAATGAAACTCTCTAGGCATACTGTAACATCAATACATCATATGAATAACATTGCATCACCCTGAATGCATACCATTCCCACACCCACATGTCCATCATCACATCACCCTCAGTCCCTTTGATAATACTGTGCTTGGACACTTATCCCTTGAGTGTCCACAACAATAAAGAGAGTGTGAGTGTGAGGGATAGCGCTTCCCTGTGTTGGGGCCGTGTGGTGCACTTAATATATACTACCTCCCTGATTAGGAAAATCCTTGGAACTCAGCAACACCGCACAGTGATCCCACACCGTGCTGCGCTGCTCTCTGCAGGAATGGATACAAACGCTGACTCCACAGGGGAGGGATCCCCAGCCAGAATGATCCTTTACCACAGTCTCTGCTATGGAGTCAAATACTCTTTCTGCACTCAGGCTGCACGGGCATTCAGGCACTGTCCTGCAGCATGTCTCTTCCTCTATGAGTATGGTGAAGGAGAGCCTGTCTTAAGGCAGTCCCTATCACATACAGTATTCCTCTAGTGTCTCAGGGGACTAACTGGGCCCTGGGGTATACCTCTACCCTAGCCCCTGCATGCAGAAGATCTCTTACTGTAGATTCTGTCTGATCCCAGACTTTGGCAGTTCACCACATGCAACTGGCACTGGTGATATTACACACACTATATAACTTAGAAAGCAACCACCCCTTCTTCCTATGAGGGGCCTTTCCCTGACACAGCCAAAGCAACTACTCTAGCTGCACTGCACACAACACTGTCTCTTCTTGTCAGAGCACACATCACTGCAGCTGTGTCACTGACTAGACTTACACTCACCTAAGGGCAGGGTCCCTACCTAAGGGGCCTTCCCTATGAACTTACCCACTAACCTAGTGGGGAGTGGGCATACCTGGGACTTGGGGGTAACCTGTCCTAGTGTAAAAAGCCACTTGCTGCTTACACACTTCCTCCCCCTTTCTTCTCCCATCTTCAACTGCCTAGTGTGGTCTCTGTAACATTGTATCCTTCTCCAACAGGAGAATCTGCAAACTCTATTTGCTGTCTGGCTGCACGTGATGTGGGTGAAAGGGCAGTCCCCAGAGGCTGCTGGGAATTGTAGTCCACTCAGGACCTCTTTAGCATTGGGACTGCGTGCGCTATCTTTACTGCGCCTGTGCGAAGCTGTAATGGTCGCCACTATGCTTAACTGTGCCTGCACGACCTTGGGGAGTCCCTGCATTACGGAGCGCCATCTCTGCCCCTTCATGCTCATTATATTGGCCGCTGCGTCGCGTCTGCGCATGCACGAGCCTCCACGCTCGTGCGGACATAACAAAGATGGCGGCACCGTGCCTCTGACGCCACCGGGAGGACTCTTTGGGGACCTGCTACACAAGTCAGGACAGATCATTGACTACTATGATAATTGCAATTTCAGAAATCTGGGAACCACACGTGTTTGGAAAAAAGTTAAAGCAGCAATACTGTTTGGTAGTCACTGGCATCCTGGCCCCCTAGGCCGCCTGGGCTCCTGAGATACTGTATACGGCATTTGCATTTATTTTGTTTCGTTTATTTGACATACAAAAAATTACACAAATGGCCGCTGGACTACAAACATGACCACGGGGTCACCAATACACAGCAGCAACCTTACCCCCCTGATGACATCACAGCTTTTCATTGCATGACGAAGGAGCAGCTCTGAGATCCTTCTGACTTGTTCCAGGGCTATTTACATTTGAAAACTGCAAACCAAAAAAAAAACAGATTTGGCAGTTGAAGGTCCTGTTTTTTCATTGGTCCTGTGCCCTAAGATTTCGGTTGGCAGCTCGGTCTGTCTATAATTTGATCCATTTACGACATCTCTTCTTTTGTTTCTTGCCCACTCTTCCCTAAACTCTTCCCCTCTTTATCTTTGTTTCGGATTTTGAATGGAAAACTCGGGAAAATCCAGGAAATGGATTTGGACTGGTTCGCCCAGATCTAGATTTAATACTGTATAGAACTGGATACTACAAAAGTGGCGCAAACAGCACGTACGGCACTCTATGTACCTTGTTAAGTGAGAACAAAATAATAAAGCATTTCTAAGAGGAGATATCTCCTGACTTATGTTTTTGCCTTTTCTCCACACCTTCTACATCCACATAAAGGGAAATGAGGACTGACCAATTTAGATAATTAGAGAAAAGAGCAAGATAGCTATACAGTATAGCATGGATGAAGGATCTATTACAATCTATAAATGTGTTGCAGAAAATGTGTATCAAGCTTTTGCATAAAACATTTTCAGTAATGTCTTTGTAACTGATTCATTACGTAGATAACTTAGGCTCCAGTTACTGTGCACTTTTATTTAATACATACTGTATAACACTTATTTTATTTTCTGCTAATGTCCCTTGTCTATATTCTTAATTGAATAAGCTTCCTAGTGTTTTTTGTTGTTGTTTTTTTTTTTACATCGTTCTGCCTTTCTCATTTAATTTAGTGTTGAACTACAGTATATTATTTTTCTTTTACCTATTGATTTTCTACACAGTAACATGTTAAGAAAGTCAGTGGCGTCAAGAAGTCTGTCTCACAGAAACCAGCAAGGAGTTTGCTAAGTGGCTCGCGAGTGCTTACAATATAAAAGTCTTACCTGCAGTTAAAAATAATATTTTAATTTGCCTGTACCGTTTGCCCTTTCCACTACTTTATCTTACTTTACATCTTACTCCTCTTTTGCATTACTTATTCTATTGTTTGCTGCTCTCATATTAGTACTTGATTATTATACCTACTCTATATAACCAGTTGATAATATTAGTAGTTCTTTCCTCTTTTCTTGACCTCCATGATTGTACAATTTGTAAAATTGTTCTGCATGGCAAGGCGAATTTTGAGCAAAATTGACGCCAATTAAGTCATATTCATCTTGTGTCTCTTTGTGTCAATGTAAGAAGGTATATGCACCAAGTGTAGCACCTTGTGCATCACCTGGGTATTTGGGGAGTTATAATAGGAGGAGTTAGGGAGGATTTACCTGAATCACAGATTCTAATGAGATGCTTCGCACTCTGCGTCTCCCTTGGTAAAAAAAAAAATGTATCTTGTATTTGTGTTAAAAGAATCTGCCAGGTCTGAGATGGTTTAAACGTTTCTAGCTAACAATTTATATTAAATGTAAAAAAAAAAACTTTCTTACTTTTAATGCAAACGCAAACAGAAAATTAAGTAATGTGTCATAACAAACCTCCATGTACAATTTATTTATGTTGATACATCTCCCCCCAAGGTATGAAAGGTAGAGATGGGTGAATGTGTCAAATATGTCAAACTATGCTTTATCTATCTATCTATCTATCTATCTATCTATCTATCTATCTATCTATCTATCTATCTAACTATCTATCTATCTATCTATCTGATAGATATCTAGGTGCAGTATGTATGCTTTCAAGCATGCACAGAAGGAGGTTATACACCTCTGGAGAGGCAAGCTGCAGGTTAACTTAATTAATGCAGACTGAACTGAAATTAATGCAGACTGCAAGGGTTTTTTAAAAGGCAGTTAGCAAGCTGCCAGATAAGAGACTTTCCTCAATCAGTAGGACAGTCAGGGTACGGCTTCCCAGGCCTGGTGGACGCAGGGCCTGCTGAGACCATCTGGGACCAACACCCAGGAACAAAATCTCCACGAAACCGAACAAGTGTCCTGGATGCAGGTCTTTTCTACAAGGCTTTCCATCGTTCGCAGAGCAAGCAGGGCTGCCTTCCTGCTTTATGGTCTACTGTAGTCTATACATTACAGACTTTGATGGATTTTTGAAACTTTTGCCGATCCGTCATCCGTCCCTCCAGAGACGTCATAAGTCACCACCTCTGGAGATCACTCGCTGAGTGCAACGCTAACCAAAAGAGCTGCAGTTCTGCGTCCATGCTCATCTGTGAACACCAGAGATGCAGAGACTTGTGGTCAGAAGTCCCACCATCTATCCAGAGCTGCTGCTGCAGTGTGCCCCTGATCAATGTTGTCCATGTGAGAGACCAACACCGCCCGTGGAGACCAGATGCCTGTGGTGCAGTGGTAACCCATGGATGTTTAGTTAGCCTCCCTACTGTAGAGTAAGCTTTTGTTTTATCGTTTGTGTTTTGCCTTTAAAGAGACAGTGTCCTATTCTGTGTTTTTGATGTGGAAAAATAAACCACTCAAGAGTTTAATGTCTAAAATACACTGAGGTTAATCACTGCACCCTCTAAATTTATTTAAATGGGGCTTGAGGTGACTTCTGATGGTAGAAGGTGTCTTATTGCAGAAAAACACCCTTAGTATATATGGACCCTTATGACCCATGGACTTGAAGGGAATAGAATGGAATATAACAGTGGTGCGCAAACTGGGGGGCACGACCCCCAGGGGGGCGCAAGACTGCCTGCGGGAGGCGCGCAGTTTACAGAGGCCTGCGTGCTTCCCGAAAGCACTTAAATTAAATTAAATTAAGTGCCGGGGGAGCTGCGGGCCTCTGTAAACCTTTACCTACCTTGGCTCTACACACATCGCCATGGCAACACGGCGTCAAATTACGCTGCGAGGTCATGTTACATCACGTTGGAGTTGGAGGAAATGGAAAAATTGAGCATACTGTATGTTTAAATGATACAGCACAGTGAATAGTTAAAACAAAGCTACTGCTTTTACAAACATTTAATGGACTCCAGTAACCTGAATCTAAAGGAAATAGGGTAGCAGTGTGATTATGATCGGTTTATTTCAGCTTAACTGTCACGTACCAGGCTGCTTCTAAGGAACATATAGACATTGATGGCTGATAAGGACCACATATTCCAAAAAAAAATTGAGCCCTCATACTCTTCTTTTACATTCACTTCTTTCTTTAATGTTACTATTCTCCCTTATCTTCGGTGACTAAGCCATGTTTTGTCCTCTTGTATTGTTTTTGACTCTTGCAAATCTGGCATATGTCTGCCTCTTGCTCAGGCCTGGCATTCCTACAGAGATTTCTGTCCATGTCCTGATGTGCTTTGGCTCCCTATTATTATCATTTATTTGCAAAGTACCAACATATTCCACAGCATGGTACAGAGCGGGTATAGAGTGTCATCCCTACTTACTAATTTTTAAATTCCCTTCATCTTTTCATCCAAGTGAAATATTCTGTTGTAAATTCCTCCAGTAGTTTTTATTTTTGTTTCATAAAAATTACATTGCCATGCATTTTCTGATCATTTCCGTATACTGTATTCCATCAGTTAGTTATAAAGGCATAACTAGAACATAATAAAGTCACTACATATTGTATATTCCTTGTCTTGGTTGTTGTGCTTTTTGTAATTAGGCTCTGGGGGTAGCATTTCAAAAGCCCTTGATTATATCTTAGATTATGATCTAATGGTGTCTATTTGTATTGCATAACATCCTGGAGGCAGGAGTCGTATACTTGTTTTCGCAAAATCTATAATTCCTAAAATGGGAAAAGTAAATCAGAATAAGAAACAGAGATTACTAAACCACAATAATTATTTCAATATATATTAGAATATGGTGATATTTTGCATTTACATTAAAGCATTAGGAATCAGAACAATGTAGCAGATATGAACCATGTGAAGATTAATATTTGATTTAAGATCATTATACAGTGCACCTCTGTGAATATTTTAACAATCTGGTAGTTTTCTATTTTTGAGGAATACTAATGTGAAAATAATAATTTAGCAGTCTGATGAAAATAACTGGGCTACTTTCATGAACGTTTTGCATTTTTCAGATACTGTAGTTACTACAGCTCAACCCCGTTATAGCACGATCCGCTACAACGCAGTCTAAACGTGGCTCCAGTTTAAAAAACATTTTTTTTAAACATTCAATGCTTTATTGCTAACGGGGACACACACACCCATACGCCACGTGGGAGGTGAACATGAATACATTTTATATAATACACATGCAGGAATCAAAATCAGGACCTTCCATTTGCTAGACCAATTCTTTACCTGCTTCACCACAGCATTGTTGTGATGTCACAGACTCTATAAATATACTTAACCTCTGCAGCACATTTCAGGGGACTGCACTGTGTACAATATGTGCAAAAGAAATTTACGTGATCCCGGTTATAACGCAGTCTCATTCTGTGGACCCCAAGGACCGCGTTATAACGGGGTTGAGCTATATATACTATAAGCTCAGAACAAGAAACTAATAAAAATTACTATATGTTGGCATTAAGCTTTTCTATTGAGGTTTTCAGGGACAAAGTTTGAAAAGACATAAGGGCATCTGTACAAAACATCACTGTAAGAGATTTGTGCAGAGGTATTTAATGGAGATCGATTATGGTGAAAGTAAATCCTTGATTTATTGCGCCTGTTCCTTTAACAAGGCAAAACATACAAAAAGAAACAAAATAAAGTCCTACTCCAGTTTGGAGAATAACTAAACCTTTACTCCAGCCCTTTCTAACTGTGTGCGTAAGTGGGTAGCTAAGCTGGTTACCACTCTAAACACACACACACATACACACACACACACATATATATATATATATATATATATATATATATATATATATATATATATATATAAATACATATATACATGCATAAACATACACACACAGCATTCCAACAAGAAAGTCTCGTATCTGTTTCTGTTGTTGTAGCTGTAGGGGAAGGCCTCTCTGTTCTCCTGGGTCAGCGTGCTTGTGTGCTATGGCACTCTCTGTGTCCAGGTTGTGACAAACGCCCCTCTTTTGTAGTGCCGACGCCTGTCTGGGTTCTTCCCGACACAGTCTTCTAGGGTTATTTAATACAAAAACAGGATCATGCAAAGTATTAAGCTGCTTAACTCAGGCTTCTGCCTGCTTTATTTTCATCCAAGTAATGTACTGCAGCTTTAACATGTGAAGGTTAGAGGTACTCAGATACTTTCATTCAGCAGTTCACACATTTCAGTGTTACAGTATATCCCACATTGTTATTTCAAGTAAAAAAGAAACCAAATGATATAAACAAAATCCTATCCCTTTCAGGGATCTAACTACACATAGAATCAGCCTCTAACTGCTGCTGGGCCAACTAACCTGGTTCCCCCAGTTTAAAACAATGCCCTCTCAATTAGGGTCACTAGATACAGCATAGTCCATTACAAACAGTAATACATCTTTGTTTGGCTTATCTGTTTTGTGGTGGGTACTCGGACCCAGGTGTCCGGCAAATCCTCTGGGACTGTGATACTTGGAGGGGCCGTCAACCCCGAAACTGGAAACAGGGGAGCAGCGATACCCCCAGCCTCCAGGCTCTAAGGAGAGAGAGTGAAATGCAAAACCTCTCTGCTCTAAATACCTGTGCATGTGATTAGAAGAGCAGGTGAGGGAGAACTAGAGCCATTATAATCTGTGGTCTGGATTTTCCATCCAGCTGCCTGCGTTAATGGAAGCTGTGGAACGGATCATTTTTAACTATTCCTGCACTTTCTGACCTAAAATGGGGCAGAAAGCTGCCTAACATCTTTGGACTATGTCACAAGGTATAGAGGTCTTGTCCCCTTGTCTTGCTGTCAGCATACAGTCCTTCTGTGTGCACCAAGACATCATATTTTCCTCAGGTCAGCCCAGTTGTGGGCTAAGGAAATCTCTGCAGTTTTATTTCCACTTATGTCAGCCCAAATGTGTCTCTCCTGTTTCTCACATCAGGCTTTTTCTAATAGTGTGGAGTCTGGTTGATTGCCAGTGTGCAATTAACCAGCAAACTGCTGGATTTAGAGGCAGTTTCTCTCAGTGATTGTCCCTGTTACATTCACAAACAGCATTTTGGGGGCAAAATGAATGCACACAAATCTCATTTTAAATTGCCAGTGTGAGTGCCTATGTACTAACCTGAAATTTCTCATTCTTGCACCTCTGGTGTCAGAAATTCAACTAAGAGTAAATCCTAAAATGTCCGTTAATAGTTTTAGTGCAGAATATGCTACAGTATGTATCATTTAAAAAGTGTATGTTTCTTTATATAGCAAAATATTAACAAAATGTATTTTCACAGTATGACTATTATAAATAATATTAATCTAATCATTGATATTCACTTGCAATTGTTATTAATTAAGAAAAATACTCATGATTCTGTTTTACTTTAAAGTGTATCAATCGGGTATTCCACATGATGCAATGCTTCAAAATTAATTTCAGACAATAAATGATGCATCATATGTACAAAGATTTCATAAAACGATACACATTTATACTTTTCAGTACTTAAATTGTGATGCACAATTTTTAGAAAAATTTGATAGTTAGTGCAGTACATAGGTACCTCAGGGGTATATGTACCAAGGCAAAAATGTTGCATCACACCTATAAAAAACAAAACCTATCGATTTCTAATGAAATTTCTTTCTTTGATACACGTGATGCAGTGTTATTACCCCTGCATTTCACCACTTTTACCTTAATACATACTGTTATTGATTATATCATTAATTATGATTCAATTATTAGAAAACATTGCATAACGCTTGATAATTTCAGTGCAACACCAAATGCAGTTTAAGTGTACCAGCTATTCTAGTAGGAGGTTGTTGTAGATGAATTTTAGTCTCTTGGTTCCATGTATTTACAGCCTGTCACAAGAAGTCAAATATGCAATTTTTCTTTGAACTAAGTAATCAGATATTGCTTTAAATAGTTGCCACTTTTAGAAAGGTATTGATTTAGTTTATTCGGTTTAGTTTTCATTTCCCATTTAATGGAAACAGAAAATATTAAAGTACTGCCTGAATCATAGCTGGCATGTTATATATTTTATGCTATTGACTGCATCAATGATGCTAACATACAGATTTAGGTTGGCACTGTTATCTTTTTACTTTATTAATATTCATTACTAATATTTAACAGGCCAAAAAGCACATTTTTTTTGTTATAATTGTGTTCAATATAATTTTCCTTTGCATGCATTTATTTTTGTTGAATACATATATTTCATACTTTGTCTGCAATTAAAGCGTCAACCCAAACAGCTATTTTATTTTCCATTCCCCCGCCCCCCCCCGCATAGGATTGAAGAAGGGGTCTCTGGAGCTGACCCCCATTAATTTCAGCTCCGGGAACCGCCTCCTTCCTGGAATACATACCTCCATAGGGAGTTCTGGTAGCTGCTCCGGCTTGTAAGCTGGGTTCATGTACAGTAATGGTGGATTTTCAAAGCTCCCGCGCCCGGCAGGCCAATAGGAAGTTGTGACATCATCCAGTGCAGTTTCCTATTGGCTCACTTGACACAGGAGCTTTAAACTTTGCTGAGATACCGCCATCCCCTTCGGAGTTAAGTATCTCGGGAATCCGGGTGTCCCCGGAGATGAAATTAATGGTAGACCCAGAGACCCCCTGCTTCAAACCTACCTATGTAAAAAAAAAAAAAAGGCGGCTTGGATTACTCCTTAAAGGCTACAATAGTTAATAACAAAACATTGTTCTGGCAATTAAGGTCTGCAATACATTTTTTATATGTAAAAATAATGTTTTTTTACAGGTTCAATGATAAATGTCACAAGCATTTGTAGGGCCCAGTAGTGCCTAGTCATAAATGAATAAAAAAAATGAACAAAGGACATTATTGTAAGGACTCCTACCAAACTTTGAAATGTCTGCTTCCTATAAATTTGAATGGAAAACATTTTCTGGTAACCCTCCTTAACCTCCTTACCCGGCTCTAAAGGAGGTCCCATCAGATTAACTATACACAATGGCAGTGCCCAGTCTCTCAGGCCTTTGCAGGGTGCTGGATAGGTGCAGGCTGGGCGTGAATAAGCAGATAGGAAAAAGATGGCGCCTGGAATTTTTATAAAGCAAAAAGGTGCTTTATTTGACAGCAGTCAATAATGCTTCACAGATATTGACATACTTGACAGAAAACTTGTGACAAACAATATATAACAATACCCCCGCTAGCTCTCACTCCTACGCAGTGAGGTACTTATCTTGTTAGCCGTATTAAAGGCCAAATTGCAGTTTCTTGCATACTAGTAGCATTATTAATGTCCCACCACTTGTCAAGTGGGCCTTTTCAGGATATACATTGGGCTCCTGGATTAGCAATTTGCTATTATTCTTCCATACTTATGCGATCAGGAATGCGCAGGGGAACTTCCGGTTTGGCTGGTACAGACGTACTGCGAAGTTACTATGCTCAGAAATCCTAACAAGAGCATGCTGCATCCTTATCAATAGCAAGAATAATCGGAGTCCCTTACTAAGATCGGGGCATGTTCCCCTAACTTCAAAACAACAAACGGTGATAGACATCTTAATATACAGGGCTATACACACAAACCTATTTATAGGACTCAGAGTGAGGTCCCAAGTCTGAACTTTAAAGAACCTGCTTATACTGTAGAACATAGGGTGGAGCTATATATACAATTTCTACTCCCTATCATGACATCAATGGTCATGGGGTAGGAAGGAGTTGGGCGAACCCTGAGTGACCACACCAGTTAACCCCCTAAGCAATTAATACCTTTACAGAACTAGTAGTCACCACAGAGGTGGCTACACTTATTAAGAATGAACATTTGCATAGACATATCTTTTTCCTATGACATTAGTTACTTGCTTCTTAAGCTTGACTAACAATATCTCATTTCTGCACATTTTACCTTTACAGCCCTGTCACATCTTAACCTTTTTTCATCATCTCTCCTTACCTATGGAAGTCTCTTCCACTCAATATCCGTCAAACACCTTCTCTATCTATTTTAAAGCCCATCATAAAATTCACCTCTTAAGAGAAGCATCTCCTTAAATAATTTACGCCTACATTACTAACTCCAGGTGCACTTGACCATCATGACTTGAACTTTTTATGAATGCACTTTTACTGCAACTATGGGCCACATACATTAAGGAATTGTAAGGCTTATCGCACGCTTTCCGGCGTTACCTCCCATTCAAGTCAATTTACCGTACCGGTACTAGATTCATGTATCCCTATATCCCTTATTCAGCAAGATGCGATAGCGGTGATCCGGCACTAGTGCATTGATGAAGTCAATGGATTAGCACTTTTGTACAGTAGCTTACTGAATAAAACCTATGTCTACATATATTATAACACTTATATTGTAAGCTGTTCGGAACAGTCTCCATTTGCCTTTAATTGGCATTTACTTACTGCTCTCATGTTTGAACTTTATTTTCCCTGTATTGTAAATTTGGTAAAGCCCTGCCCTATACATATAAACATGCCTTATAGTCATCAAAAATTCATAAAACAAAGAAGTAAAAGGTGAAACTTGAAGGTGTACATATTAAGGGCCCTTTTTTGTAAATGCAATAAGTGCATAGCCGTGCGTAAAGAGATATTGTTGCATGGATTTGCATCTCACCATATTCTGAAAGCCCTTCTTGCATGTCCAAAATGTCCAATAAGGGCTTTTTTGAAGAGATTTCTTTCCCGCTCTGCAAATCTGTGCAATATGACAAAAATGTGTAAAACTTGCACATTTTGGCAATTCACTGATATTCTAGTGAATGCAATATGGTCAGAAATTATATATATATATATATATATAATTATATATATATACACACACACACACACACACACACACACACACACACACACACACACACACACACACACACACACACACACAAATACATACTAATTTTTCTAATGAATTACTCCCTTCAGTAATGGAAAAATGGATGGTTTGTATAGTGTTGCTGTGCTGAATGATCTCCCCATGTTATGTCAATTCTATTTTAAATAAAAACATTGCTCAGATTGTACTGTATTTATTGACCTAATGTGAGATTTCAATTGACGCAGTTTTTCAAATGTGGAAAACCTCAATACTTATGTCAAATTGAGTCAGTCTCACAGGTACCAGTAAGAGCTCCTTATTTGGTATTCTGTAATTCAGCTAGTCCTCGCTATCCGACGTTTCACTTTACGTCAAATGGCATATCCAATGCTTTACAATGCAACCCTATGGGCCGAAATGCGTTATCCGACGTCTGAATGCGATATCCAACACTCACCGTCACTGATTAACATAGGACTCACTTTACAACGGTTTCACTATCCAACGCTACTTCTAGAACGGATTCCTTTGGATAACTGCCTGCATTTTCAATGGGGAAGTTTTAAACAATGGTTCTATTGTTTTAAAGTAGTATTCTTCACCTGGGTTAACTAGCCATTTTCTGAAATCAATCCTACACATATTTCCTTTTAAGTGAAAAATTGATGTCAAATTGTTTTGGGGATTCTTTGCAATATCCTGCATGCTCATTTATAATTCAGGTCATTACACATTGTTTCTTCTCGTTGCTAATTGCTCTCTAAGGAAAATGGGATATACAGTGTTGTTTCTTCTGTGTTATTGTGAGTTAGACTGTTAGGTTTATATTTTGGAAAAAGGTTTGACACAGAATTTATGAGACTGTTAAAATGACAGTGATTACATGACTGGGGGCTTTAGCGATCTCTAGTTATGGCTGCTAAATTGAGGTAAACCAGTGATACTATACCAAATGATATGATGTGTTCACAAATTACAGATTAAATCATCAGCTTGATGTGCTGTTGTACATCACACGAGGTCACAGCTGTGCTGCTTACTAGGCATACAGTGGGTTGGGATACGGTGCCACTTGTATATTCTAGCAATAGAATGCTGTTTCTTTTAATTCTAATTAATAATTGTTTGTTCTGCTAGTTTTACATAGTGCTTTTTTGCAGACACAGTCCCCCCGTGGAGCTTACAATCTATGTTTTTGGTGCCTGAGGCACAGGGAGATAAAGTGACTTGCCCAAGGTCACAAGGAGCCAACACCAGGAATTGAACCAGGTTCCCCTACTTCATACTCAGTGCCAGTCAGTGTCTTTACTCATTGAGCCGCTCCTTCTCCTTTTGGTATCCCTTTGGTTTTCAGTCACAGAGGACATGAACTTACTGCAGAGAGCAGGTAAAAGTGGCCAATGTTTAATGGGTTATAATATACACTATGCCTGTCTGTTTCACAAATGTGGATTTTGTTGTACGGTTTCCGTGGAATGCAGCTTTAATGAAAATTTGGAAATATTTATGTACTACTGTACAGTGCAGTATACAGAAGTAGAAATGAGAGTTATCTGCAAAAGCACATTGTAAATTTAGGACACACATTTCATTGAACTATATCCCCCTATTCATTGTTGTTAGAATGTAGGTAATGCACAGTTAACAATCCAGCAATTACAATTCAGTGGAATGGAAGCTAATGTTTTGTGAATTGCTTCTTACTCGACTTCTCAGAGTATTGATTAGGAAGCCATGGATGTCTCTGTCACTCTGGATTCAGTTTTGAGATATCTCACCCATTGTACCATGCTGAAAGCTTGGCCAAAAATCACAACATTGCATTTCCATAATAAATATATTACATTCAGTGAACTAAATTTTACCTATACAAAGCAAAATCAAACTTGTGTTACTATTTTATGTTACTTGCACTTGTATTGCATTTGTTTTCATATAATTTATTTGAATGAATTCATGGATTGTAACCTCTTATTAACATACTCATTTTATTTTCATGTGTGACATTTTCAGTGAACTGGATCCTGATGTTTAATACTCACTTAACTTGTACAAAGGAAATCAAAGTGAAAAAAGGAACTTAAAATAAAAACCAATTACAGCACAATTATACATAGATTAGAAGCAGTAAGAAAACTAGTTATAAAAGCACTTCCTCTACCAGGTTTTTATCTTCTTCAGTATTACGACAGTAAAATAAGTTACTTGTACATTGTTTAGTAACACCAGTGGGTTTGCTCGAGGGGAAACAATGCACTGCGGCAGTGGTAAGTACAGGGTATGCTTTGCTCTGATGTTGCAGTACAATTATCCAGTATTCGTTATGCTACTGTAGATACTGTGCCCCAGATTTGCTAAGAAGTATTTTGCCTTAAAAAAAACTCCCAGTGCTGAAGTTTGTGGCGTATTGCAGAAGGACATGCATAACACTCCAGCAAAACAAGAGTACTATAGCTGCTATTCAGTTCAATCAGCCACGTGTGAGAGGGAGCGAGGCTGACGCATAACAAAGAGGACAGTAACGCTCGCTATGTCTGTATTGACCCTTCCGCTGCCAGAAGGGTCAGCAATGCTTTGCAGTGCGGTCGATTGCTGGTCCCTCTAGAAACTAAACAGAAGGAAAAAAGGTCATTCACTATTGAAAAACCGGATCTGCAGATGATAATATAGGCTTTCCCAATGTAAATTATTTAGTTTCAAAGAACATTTCTATACCAGCTGTGTCTGTTGGTATTATGCATTATTTAATTACTGCTACACACAAACATATTGCCTATGTATCTCCTTTCCTCCATATCTCCCCTCCAGTATCATGGTGTTTATGTATCACAGTCATCTGAATGAAAAATTGGTGTGGGGGAGGGGGGGAGGGGCACTACATTTATCAAGGTAGAACATTCCCACTGACAACTACTGAATTTTGTTTTGGGAAAAATCTGGTTCAGTATTTTTTTTTAAACAATTTTGGCCACATTTTGCAGCTGGGAGACTTTGATAATGCCCCACCCCACCCCCATCCCTGCCATATGCCTCAGTCACCTCTCTGTTCCTCTCTGGTATACATTTTAATGTTTTATTGTGTTTTAGTGTACAGAATTGTTCCAGTGGTGTTATTGAATGCCTTCTCTTCCCCTGTGCTGGGTTGGGTTGCTGCTAAGAACCACAAGCTTCCTAGAACCAGCTGCAGTTTTTATTTACTGTATATGCACCTTTTTTATTTTGACGTACAAGTCCAAAGTGCCTGGGCCACCACAGTGTGAATCCACAAGCTGACAGAACTTAGTTTATTCTAAATTTTACATACAGTGCATTAATAGAAAATATTAAATTATATGAAAATTAATACCTACATGAGGCCCTACTCTTAGTAAGCACTTCAATGTGGCTTTCCAAAAGTTTACTGCATCCCTGTTCAGAGCCTAAAATTATGGAAAAAGTTACACAACTAGCAATACTGGTCATAGTTTTACAAATTCCATGCTGCATAAAACTAATCACACCTATTTCTCTGCCTACTGTATGTATATCCTAGCACTAGTTCTGCCTTCCTGTCGGCCTGTGCTGTCACCACCGTATTGTCCTGCTCCTCTTTTCCTGTCACTTAACTTGCGCACCAAGACAGGAAATCAGAGATTCTGAGTGACACAAACACCTTCCACTTTTTGAAAACTGCTCCAAACGAGCGATTAATGCTGAGAAGGGAAATTGTGTCTGACCCCCTTTTACGCACCAGGTCCCATTTTACAGTACTCTGCACAAGATTGGATGTCATTCTCTACAGACTTGAATATAAGCAAAGGCATCATCCAATATTGATCAATATGAATACAACTTGATTTGGGAGCATTATATAAGCGATACAAAGTTCTTTGCATGAGAATCAACAAACCAAACTCTGAATTTGTATTTGAACTTTGCAAGACTTGGACTGAATTAATAAAACTTTAAACTAATGTAGCGGTCATGTAAAATGGCTACAGTCATCTCTCCTGCTGACAGTAAGGCCTGGTAAGTTGTGGGCATGCCAGCAGTAATTATGGAGGTTTGCCCTCACACCCTGGTGAGGTGCCCTGTGTATGGTTGGTGATGTCAGAGTTGTGTCAGCCCCAGAGTGTACATAAGGCACAGCACTGTGTCTAAAAGTTAGTTCTAGTTCTAGTCCTGCCAGAGTTCTGTGTCTGAGAGTTCAAGTGTTATGTTATAGTAGCTGAGTAAGAAGACTGTGTCCAGGGACCTGGCACAGAGTAAAGACATCTCTGCGGGGATAGGGAATCCCTATTTAAGGAGAATTACACCTTGCAAAGGGAGGTACTACTGATCATGAGGGGCTAGAGATACTACTGCGAGGGGCAGCTTGCCCACGTCACGCAATAAAGATGCTCTTAATTGAAAACCCTCTCGTGTACATGTGTGGAGTGATTGTACAGAGAGGAGCACCACAGAGGAGTTCCTCACCAGGACCATCCCCAAGTGACCGAAGGGACCCTGATGAGGTGGAGGCGCTGCACTGGAACTAGGTAGGACTCAGCACACTACCTCAGCTGCCTGTCTGGACGGGTCCTCCCCATACACCATCATGCGGGAGACTCAGGAGTCCTGTTGCCAACAGGTGCACCACCAGACACAACACACTGTAATGGGGGACTGGTTAGACCACAGGGGCCAATGTGAGATTGGGGGGGTCAGACCGGTTCACAAAAACCGTTACACTAAGATTTGTGTGACCCCAACTTTTTTAATAGAGTGCAACAAGCACTGATTAAAGATATATACTGTTTTTAAATCAATTTTTCACTTACAGATCACATCACCTAGGCGGGGTCTGTGTTATATAGTCTAGCAATCTTCAAATCACAGAACTTAGGGCCTCATGCAGTAAGTGCCGATAAGGCTTTTATCGGCATTTTCCCGCCAAAATTGGATTTGAGATTCAGTAAGCGCCGATAAGTGCTCAAAATCGGCAGTTTTTCTTGCCGATAAATTTTTTTTAAATCGGCAGTATTCAAGTAGCCCCAATCAGCTTATTGGTGCTGATCGGCACTCAGAAATGGAGATTTCATCGGCAATTGGTCCCGCCAACTAAAGTTGGCAAGTTGGAGGGGAGAACGATCGGCAAGGTTGCCGGGACGGCACTTAGAAAAAAAACCTCATCTTTACATCAATGGAGTCAATGGAGCGGGGACTTATAACATTATAGGACTGTTTACGTTCTATTGCTCATAATAAAAATGTGCTTGGCATTACAGTGTCGAGGTCATTCACTTCATCATGTCACCCCTTACGTTTATTATTTGCATAACATTATACTTTTCTATGTTTTGATGATTTGCATGTCACATTAGTCTTAATGTTATGATGTATCAAGGGAAAATCCTATACTCAACTCTTAAAGGAACAGGTCACATCATATCAAACATGTTACTTAAGTGTGCTTCAATTTATTATATGATGTAACACATTTCACACATCTAACACATCCAACACATCCAGCGTATAGTAATGTTGCTATACATTATACAATGCTTGTAATGTGTAACGCATGATCAAACGTAAATGTAGCTGTTTGTTTTCATGTTTACATGTACTTTGTGACCTCCCTCTTTTGATGACGTCTGCAATTGGACACTCAATAACATTGCATGTTTACATTGTACACGATGCATTACAATCACTTCATGCTAACTTATACACACATCTATAATAGTTACTCATTTTTACACGATTGAAACTGAATCAATAGCAACTATCCTGATGGCATTAAATTATGCATATGCACTTTACAATTACTTCATGTGAACAGGTGACAATAACATGCCAAATTACACATGTTGCAACGTAGTTTCTCAACGTCAATGTCATGGTTGTATCCTAATTAGATGACTGAGTGTTGCGTTCTGAAGTGGTACATGCATTACACATTCCAGAAATACTTGACAATAAATGCATGTACAAAGCTTAACATCATTACATCATTCTCAAATATCATGATTGCCTGGTGAACACACATAAATAATCCTTTTAATTGCTACTGGATACACGTTGGGAGTGACCAACTTGGATATGTTAATGTAACACCTTGCACTTCAGCAAGTCACCTGACATCATCACATAGGTATTTAAAGGAGGGCAATTACCTGCGTATTCACAGCTACATACCTGAAAATGATGCAAATGTTTATGAGACGGAGGAAGATTCTATTGGACGAGAGGCTTGCTGATGGAGAGGATGTCACAGGCCAAGGAAGGGACAGGGACAGTGACAGGGACAGGCACGCGGACAGGAGAGGTAGAGGTAGAGGGAGAGGGCAAGTAGATGAGAGGAGAAGAGAGAGGAGAGAAGTTGTGCCTCATCCACGTTTGTACAGGGAGAGAACCCTGTCAGATGGGATGAGTGAGGAGTTCAGCAGCAATCTTATCTCTTTATGAAGAGATACGGGTAGATTTAGATTTTGTGACAGCCAGAGGTCGTGCAGTCCCTGGGCTTGTTAAAATGCTGTGCTCATTACATTATCTTGCTTCCGCGTCATTGCAGACAACTGTGGGCATAGTGGGCGGGGTCTCGCAATCTACATTCTCGCGGGCCTTTACCCAGTTTCTATGTGTACTCAATAGACGCGCTAGGAATTATATTCATTTTCCTACAGAGCACACAGAGTGGCTGGAAGTCAGGAATGGCTTTTATACCATAGCCGGGATACCATGTGTGATGGGTGCAATCGATTGCACTCATTTTGCTTTGATCCCGCCTAGTAAGAGTGAGCATGCTTACTGCAACTGTAAGCACTACCATTCCGTGAATGTACAGGTGGTATGCGATGCCACGATGAAGATTATGCATGTGGTAGCCAAATTCCCTGGTTCCAGTCACGATTCCTCTATCCTGAGAAACTCATCAGTCTTCCATGCTTTCGAAGAAGGCTATTTTGGACCTGGTTGGCTGGTGGGTGAGTACATATTAGGATGTGTTAACAAGCAACTCTTGGTTTTATAGGAAATGTTGTATGTAATAATGTTAACACAAATTGTTTCATATTTGTGCACGATGGATTATAGGTGACTCATAATACGGAATTAGGCCGTGGCTGTTGACCCCTGTGGCAAACCCTCAATGTGAAGCAGAGGAGAGGAGAGGTACAATGTTGCCCATATATCGACACGATCCGTCATAGAGAGGACATTTGGGCTTCTCAAGACAAGATTTAGGTGTCTCGATAGAACTGGTGGGGCACTTCAATATAAGCCTGCTAAAGTGTCTGATATTATAATTGCATGTTGCATTTTGCACAATGTGGCACTCCGCAATAATGTAAAAACAGACATACGTCAGGGTTTGGAGGAGGAGCATCCCGTCAATTTACCAGCTGACACTGACCAAACAGCCAGTGGTGTTGAGACACGTCTGAATGTCATAAACACATATTTTTCATGTAAGCAAATACATAGTACTACATAGTTCATAGTACTACATAGATGTATTAATTCTTTGTTATGATAAATACATTTGTCCAAATACCATTCACTAGGAAACAGATGAATATGGTTCGCACACCTTTCTCTTCTCTTCTGTGTGGACAATTGCATGTGGCACCGGTATGTCATTCATCAACAGGTTGTATTATACTTCTTACCAATAAAAGGTGTTGTGTGTACGTGAAGAAATAATGTGTACTAAATCTATATTTTATGTACATGCTCTTTTTGGTTATGCATACACAATAAACCTACTATGTCCATAGTCAATAGCTAGTGCAGTATGGTTACATACAATGTTTCTTTTGCAGTGTGACATGTGAGTCACAATGATGTGTACACTATTGTGTATTTCAGATCATATTTGACGTATTATAGATGTTGTTTCATATCACACACAAAATTATCAATTCTGTGTGTTGCTTACCTTAATGAACATGTCATGACAATGATTTATATTCATTCATGTTTTATTTTTCAAGGTACTGTATATCACTTCAATGATTGCTCATGGTATGTATTTCAATTCACATCTGTCATAAGATGTTCAAACCTCGATACAGGTATAGTTACAGGAGGTATAAACAGAACGTAATGACAAAGATGTGACAATTGAAACATGTCGTTTCTGTATTGTGTACGTGCGTTTAGCTACACTTGGTGGTTATTGTGCAGTGTGTTTTACAATCATTAGGGACATTACATAACATGTAATTTAGCAAACGTAACAACATCCATTCATGGAATATAGGGGTGGGGGGAGATAAGGGGATAAACCCTGCTCAGCTATTGATTATGGGAGGAGAACATCCATTGATGCACATGAGCGATGTTAACACTCAATGCATGTTTGTATGAAAAGACCCCAATGTTTTAAACATCATTAACATTGCAATGTATGTGATTAGTTGTTGTATCACTTCATCTTCATGTTGATTACTACATTGTCACATGTGTATGTATAAGTGAAAGATGTGTGTTGATTTGACGTACATGTAATATGTGTCAAAATGTTAACACCATTCCAAAGTATAGTTCTTTGGATTCTCAACTTTTCCAAATTCATTCAACACAATGACAATGTTGTTAATATAATTTTTATTTCATTCATGTTAGTTATTCATAATGATCATGATCCTTTATAACTAATGTCAACATATGAACATAAATGAAGTGGACATTTGCATACGCACACATTTAAGCAACAGTGTGTGTGTGTGTGTGTGTGTGTGTTGTAGTTTTTGTGTGATGCATGTATTTCTACGTGAAATAATATAAACCAACATAATAATGTTGCTTTTATCATCGGCCTCACTTAGCTATGTATGTGTTGAACGTTTACTAATAACACTAAACTATAGTTAGTCGTGTGAATAAAATGTACACACAAATGTTCATGGTTTCATGATCTTTAACTAACATGCATTAGCTCATGCATGTTAGGTTAGCACTACAACTTAGTTGATAATATAAAATGCACACGACTAAACAGTTTCTATCACCTCACTATTGTTATTGTGTACGTTCAGATACAATGTCTACAAGTTGTTATGTAGCATTTACATTCTTTGAAAAGTCACACGTGAGATTATAATATATAGTAGATTAATGTGTTTGCTGAGTGATAATGTTGGTTGCATATATCACATGGCAATACATATAATGTTAGTAGAAAAGAACAAAAAAAATATAACTTCAAACTTCAGTGCTTAGCAACATCATTATGTTAATTAAGTGCATAGTAAATATTTGCATAATAGGATTACATTATGTAGTGATTGTTAATCTGCGCACCAATCATTGAAAGCATTGTTACATATTTATTATAATAGTTGTTCGCTAGTCGTCACAATCATCTAATATAACGAATGGCTCATCTGAAATCATACATTGGTCCCATGTATTCAACCGCGACATCTGTGAAAGACAGCAAACACATGATGTTCAAAGATGGCACATTTATATATGTCTCAGCATGACAACGCTTAACACATCTTTATATGATGGTGAATAAGTAACGTATATGTTTAAACTGCAAGGATAAAACTACAGATACAGAACTGTCTCATTTTTTGAATGGCGTTGCTGGCATTACTACTGATATGTTTTTTCCGGTGCCTGTATACATAATAATGTGCGCGCACAACGTCTGTTGCGCGCGCACGTCACGAAAGTGTGGACTAAGTCTTAGCGCATGCGCAAAACGATGTGTACGCTATGCGTTCAATACATGTCCCTCCATGGTGCTGCTAGCAGTATGCATATCATGGCTGGAAGTTATGATATGGAAGCGAAACAAATTAACTTCTACACACGTACATATCTAAACTTTGTAAACGGACGTGTGCCCACGGAAAAAACGGACGATCAGCCAATGAGCGAACAAAATACGTGTGAAGTCATGTTAAGGCACCGTGAAATGCACGCAAACACCCCTCCCACTGAATGAACATTGGCCTCCAGCTCTGTGCACGCACCGCCCCAACGACGCGCGCGCATGACACACTGCACTGATCGTAACAATAAGCTACGGGCACAGCCAATACGGTTTCACGCGCGCATGTCGGTTGGGGGTGGGGCTTGCATCGGTAAACCTTTTTAAGGACGCCTTGGGACATTACCACGGTCCCACGTCATATGTGGGTGACACTTTGTTTTTATATGTTGAATGCTAAACAATGAGGTGTGTGTGTGTGTGTTACAGTTAGTGTAACATGTTGAAATGATACTTTAAAAGCGATAATAATCTAGGATTTAGGACTCCGTCACCAATGTGTACTAATGGTTCGTCATGTACTATATTGTTATAGGAAATAATGTCTTTGGGCACGCTACATGTAAGCCTGTCTGCAATGTTAAGCTGTATCCACTCATTTGGCTAACAAATGGTGTATATTATTAATGTAGACATATATAATTTGAGTAAAGGCATAAAGCAATTTGTATTTACCATTCTTGTAGAAGTCAAAACTGATTTGGCTGCAACTGCTCGCTGCAGGAAGGCACAACAGTATCATCCATGGTTGAGGCAACCGTTGAATCCTGAATCACACACATCTCCATGAGGGCGTCATATGGATCTGCAGTGGCTTCTTCAAACAAGACGTCCGGAGGTACGTACAGTTGTTGGTTGTTTTCCCATCCACATTGGTATTGCCCATATAAGTTTGGATACATATCATAGTAGTTATATCCATCTTGCATCTGGTCTGGCTGAATGGAGGGTGCAGGTAGATCAGCAGACGTGACAGTTGGTGCGGCTTCAGTGTCACTGGTATTAGGCAAAAATATGCTATTTAACAGAAGATATGTTCCATGTTCCATGGTAAGTTTAAATGATGGCGCAACATGCCAGCATCCATATCGTTGATCTAGCCGATCATGGACACGCTCAAAACATTCATTTGCGGATAAAGTGAATCGTACAGAAGTTTTAAAATTTCGTTGTATGTCAGGTTGTTGGTAGTATGGATATTTCTTTTGGATCAAGTCATAGATTTTGGCCACGTTTGCACTTTTCTCTGGCGTTGATTCGATTGCTTCATAAATCATAAATTTGTATGATTTACGTGGATGGCTGTGCAATGTGGAAGCTTCTGCCATTTCTTCTCTCTTGAAGTGTACGTTGTGTGAAGTTGAACGCATACGGATGTCTGCTGAATGTGTGAATAGTTACATGTTATCTTCGCGGTTTCTTCCAAGGTTATAATACAACGTAGCAGTTATACGCCTAGGTTTTCTCACACAAATAATTTTCTCTTACAATAATTGGCTGGAATTCTTTGGGTAAGATACTCTTTTCCCAGGAATCGAAACTTTACTTTCGGCCTAGGCAATCAATATGTGCAAAACAAGTAGACTCTTTGAATTAGGAGAACAATGTGTGTGAAATCATCTACAGTGCTATGATGAACAGATTTCTGGTTACACTTAGCTAGATGTAACCATACACACACATCTCTGTTTGTCTCTTTTTCTGTTTTTCTCTCTGTCTGTTTATTTCTCTTTCTCTCTCTGTTTCTCTCTCTCTTTGACTCTCTCTGTTAGTCTCTCTTGATATAGATATATATATATATAGATATATATATAAATAAATATATATATTTATTTATAAAATATTTTACCAGGAAGTAATACATTGAGAGTTACCTCTCATTTTCAAGTATGTCCTGGGCACAGAGTAAAACAAATAATACATGGTTACAAGTACAGTTACATAAATGAACAGGGTATACATTATATACAAGACATTGCATGCACAGTTAAAGAAAATATATATTATGAGCGTATGAAACAGTTACAGACGAGGTTAAAATGTGAGAAAGCCTTAGATTTGAAAGAACTTAAACTGGTGGTGGATGTGAGAGGTTCTGGTAGGTTGTTCCAGTTTTGGGGTGCACGGTAGGAGAAGGAGGAACGTCCGGATACTTTGTTGATACTTTGTTGAGCCTTGGGACCATGAACAGTCTTTTGGAGTCTGATCTCAGGTGATAAGTGCTGCAAGTGGTAGGGGTGAGGAGCTTGTTCAGGTAGCTGGGTAGCTTGCCCATGAAGAAATTAAAGGCAAGACAGGAAAGGTGAACTTTGCGCCTAGACTCTAGTGTTGACCAATCTAGTTCTTTGAGCATTTCGCAGTGATGTGTGTTGTAGTTGCATTGGAGAACAAAACGGCAAATTGAATTGTAGAGGGTGTCAAGTTTGCTAAGGTGGGTTTGAGGTGCCGAGCCATATACTATGTCTCCATAGTCAATAATTGGCATTAGCATCTGCTGTGCGATACGCTTTCTGACCAGGAGACTTAGGGAGGATTTGTTCCTGTAAAGTACCCCTAGTTTGGCATAGGTCTTGGTTGTCAGGGTATCAATATAATTATATATATATACATATACATATGCATCACCTTGAGAAAGGTCCCGTGTGGAGGACCGAAACGTTGTTTTTTATGTCTCACTAAATACAAAATCTTTTTGACTACCTCGTGGAGTGCTGCCTCTGATATTCGGTCACACGGTATCGTATTACCTAATTGGTTTATATAGGATTTGCACCCACTTTCATCTACCTGACGGAGTGCCTTGATCTTATCTATTTACATATATCAAAATATATATTTATCTATATATAATTAACTATATATTGTGTGTAAATATATATATATGTATATAGATATGTAGATATATATATAGAGATAGATATATAGATATATATAGATATATAGATATCTCTATATCTATATATCTATAGATATATAGATATACTGTATAGTTATACGTTACCGTTCCAAGGATTGGTAAACAAGAGACAGCACTCAAAGTTGAAAATCAAAGTGTATTAGTGAAAGCAAAAATACATCCAGAAACCCAACGTTTCGGTCCTACAGAATGGGACCATCTCTCTTTTGGGGTTTTAAGATTACCTTTGAGTATGGCAACCCTCAGATCGTTCATCTTATGGCCAGAGTCAGATAAGATGGCCATAAGATGAACGATCTGAGGGTTGCCATACTCAAAGGTAATCTTAAAACCCCGAAAGAGAGACGGTTGCATGAATACAAATTTATGCAACTGTTCGGGACACTTAGCAGTGGCCTAAACAGAGATCGAAATTTTATGAGTCATTACTGACACTAGCGAACTCTCTTCCCATGAGCGCTAAAGGCCATGTATGTACATACTGTGCTATACGTATGCACACACAGCTGTCTCTCACACATACTAATACTCCTTATTTTTCCGTCCCTATACACCAATAGGGACCACATAGTATCCACACACACTTTTAGTTGTGCTACAAACTCTCACATTTCCACACCCACCCGCACCATTTATATCCCCTCTCACTCCACACACACCTTGTGTAGAGCACTGTTTATACTGTGGGCTCTCCATTCATTTTTATTCACACTGATACACATACACACTCTTTCTTCACTTGCTTTCAGTTACCCTTTGACACCTCCAGCCATAAATCTCATCCACACCGGGGGAAGGACCAGCACAGATAACATTCCAAGAGACACTGTTTTTAAGTAATCCTTGCTTCATTCATTGTAACATCGCCGGAAGAAGAGATCAGTGTATCTCGAAAGCTCGCACAAATAAAAGCATTTAGTTAGCCACAGAACGGTATCATCTATTTATTTTTTGATTATTGAAGCTCGGCTAACACGGTACTGATACCTCTACATATATATATGTGTGTGTGTGTATACATATATCCATAGATACAGAGAGACTACAGATATATTCATACACACTAACAGATCTGTTATTGTAACCAAAAATCATACATGATCACATGCCAACATTATGAACTATGAAAGAAGATTAAGGTAAGTAATGTGTTACAGAGTTAAGACACCAGAAAACACAACATCAAAATGTATGCTGTTATATGGGTAGTTACTTAAAGTTGTATGTCAATAATATTAGCATGAAATGACTATCTACATTACCAAACAAACCCACATACATCTCATCTTGAACAAGATCTAAGTGAATGTCAGCTTCTATAAACATGGCAAGTGTGGAATGTTGTACCATTAATCAACTGATGATTAATACATATTCATATGTTATTAAATATGCCTTCATTCAGTCAGTGAGCATTTCTAAACATTCATGTGTACAAGGACATACTTGAATGTTATCAAGCATCTGTACATGATCATACATACACTATGCATGAAATAGTCTGCAGTAAACACCACCAGGACACCAACACATTTAGTGAATGTGATTATTTATTTTTGCTTATCCTTTTGAGAGCGAGTCACAGGCCTGCTTGTTGGCTGTTGTGTTTGCCTTTTCCCTTTGCCAAGTACTTTGGCCTTAACTGTACGACTTGTACTGGCCCGTGGCGGTTCTGTGGCACTGTTTGTGGGCTGTTGCACTTCAGTGGCACTAAGTGTGGGCTGTTGCACTTCAGGGGCACTGGGTGTGGGCTGTTGCGCTTCAGGGGCACTGGGTGTGGGCTGTGTCCCTTCAGGGGCACTGCGTGTGGGCTGTGGCACTTCAGTGGCACTGGGTGTGGGCTGTGGCACTTCAGTGGGACTGGGTGTGGGCTCTGACAGTTGTTAACCAGTTGCTAAACATTGCACGACTGAGGTTGGAGCAGTTTCTTGTTTTGGTGTTTTAATCTTTTTCCAAAAAAAAAGTAGTAATTGTTGCCCTAACTTTCTATTTCGTGTCTCATTTGTAGGTGTTCCTGATTTTGAACAGATGTAAGCGGTTGGATGTTGACAGGGACCTGCACAGAACTTGCACCTACTGTACCGGTATCATACACAACTGGGGAATGAAGAACTGATGACTCTGGAGAAAAAGTAGCAGCATGTAAAGATCCATCCTCAGATGGGGTAAAGTGGAATTGTTGTTCTCTTGCAGTAATTCGCAACTGATTTGCTTGGCTTAGATTCACAACTATTGCTTGTAATGTCCTGTTTACATTTTGGATTTCTTTAGGAACTTGGATGATGACTCTTTCAATTTGTGACATTTGTGATATTGACCTTTCCTGCAGTGATATTATCCTTTCAAGCACTGACATCATTTCTGAATGGCGACGATTTTCTTCACCCAAGATTCTTTCTTCAGAAGCTGCAATAGCTGAGTAGGTGTCACGAGCAGGAGGACTTGAATGCTGGGTTAATCCAGGAGTGGGAACATCTTCATGGTCACTTGAGTGAATTTGTCCTTGAGTGGCAACATCTGGTTCTACAAATAAAGAAAGACATTATGAACTGCCATGGAACTTTCACTTGTTTTTCAATATAATGAGAGTTGTTCTCACAGTGTAACACATAACATGTTTCCATAATTTTTAATTTTTGTTAAATTAAAAGTTTATGCTTGAAGTAACAATGATGTTTCGACTCAGTGTGAAAGAAGAATGAATGAAAGGTTGTTGTAACCTCCCAACTCGTAGCTGATAGTTTACAACACACTCAATACATGTTGTCAGTAAACACTACATCTTCTGAGACAATATCTGATGTGAAGTTAATTACATGTGAAATCATTTCTTTAGCATGGCAAATTAACATCTACTGCACCGACACACTTTATTCGAGCAAATGCCCGGTTTGTACCTGGCAGATACCTGGAATCCGCCGCTGCTCACCTCTTGCATGCTGCGTTGCGTTTGCCTTCCCAGCCACGGTTCATGCCTGGCTGACGGGGGCCTGATCTGTTAAATGATAATGTGAAGAATTTACTAGGCTGCAATGTTTCGCTTGTCCACCAGATGGCATAAACTCATGACTTAAGTAATGTGTGGGCTTTGCAAGTTGTTTCGTTTAAAAAAAGATACTTTATCCCAGTACAGTATGCTATTGTAACTTGTCCTTGAGACTGAAGGAAGACGTTGCAAAAAATGTATCAATTTAGGCTTTACATACAGTACTGTATTAAATAAAGACAAAGACCATTTTCGCTTACACTATTCTACAGAGACATGAGTGTTCAAATGCAGCCCGTGTTCCAAAAACCTGACAGAAGTTATGCTTATTTGATATGGGCCGCTATTAATGCAACAGAGGATAAGATGGCAACAATTGTTCAAATTTATCAGTATTTTATCGAAAACTATGACTTTTACAGATTTTCGCCAACTCCTCATTTGTGGAAGTGGGCAATAAGGAAAAGGTTATGTAGTGACCCCTGTTTTCACCGTATTGAGCCCCAATTTGTTGGAGGGTATTGGTGTGTGTCACAGGGTTTTTCCCGTATCTATGATAATGGAGGCGGCAAAAGGCGAAGGGTCGTGTTAAAACCAAATAAGAAGCGACAGTCCCTGCCAAGCAATGCGCCAGAACCAGAACCAGCACCAGCATCAGCTTATCATCATGGTCCCGCCGTCGGTGACAACCCTGAGATGGATTTCGCAGCCAGTTTTGATGAAGCTTGCATGTACCTAAGCGATTTCCCGCTGACTACAGGTGGGCTAGTCCCTCTGCAAACTATCGACGTGGGTGATGATGAAAGCTGGACTGGCAGTGGCAGTGGCAGTGGCCCGCCGGCGCAAGCTGAATGGGAAATTCAGTAATACAGTATGGTGAGTACTGTATTGTTGCCGTATTATTTTGGTGGGGCAGGCTGGGTACTTCTTTAGGGGGCTGACCATTACTGTACATTAAAACTTTTCATTTTGTTTTTCCTCAGAAAAGAAAATGGCTAATGGGGGGATTTCGATGGATACAGTAATATTGTGCTGTACAGTATGCTGATGTTTTCCAGCCGAACAGTATACTGTGTAATAAACCCGAATAAATAAAACTATGCATTTATTCTACAGTACATGTTCAGTAAATTACTGCACATACTGGGGGCGAGATGTGTTTGCAGCAGAGAGAGGTATTTTAATAATATTGTACAGTGAGCAGGGGGTTCCCTGAGCCAGAAATTAATGCTCAGGGACCCCCCCTGCTCCTGATCAATATTATTAAAAATACTGAAAATGCTGCGTCATTACCATAGCGGATAGCTGCTAAGGCAATGAAGGGGTTAACCCACCGTGCCCGCTTTATTGTGTGTAGTGGGGATGGGTGAGGGGGTATTTGGCCCTTGGTGTGAGTTTAGGACTTGCGGGAGGGGGGGGGGGGGTTGCGGGTGCACTTAACCCCTTCACGACCGTAGCAGTTAATACCGCTACGGTCATGAAGGGGTTAAGCCCTCCCGCTACACCCCCCCCCCGCAAGCCCTCCCCAACCATCGTTGGGGCTAATACCCCATTGACCCACCCTCCCGCTACCCACAATAAAAAAATACACACACAGCACAGCAGCCGCCAAAAAATAAATAAATAAATACTGTATAAATAAATAAATAAATAAATGACAATAAATACATTTGAAATACATTTTTATTGATAGTGTAGATGTGCAGGGGGTCTCTGGAGCTGAATCGCGTTGGTTTTAGGTCTGGGGACCCCGTGCCCCCCGAGATACAGGCCCCTTTAGGGGGTGCCGGTATCCCTCTGCGTTTGAAGGTCCCGATCATGTGACCGCGGCCTGTAAACCAAGCAGAGCAGAGGGATACCGGCACCCCCTAAAGGGGCCTGTATCTCGGGGAGCACGGGGTCCCCAGACCTGAAACCTGTGCGCTTCTGCTCTGGAGACCCTCTGCACATGTACAGTATCAATAAAACACATACAATATACAGTATAAATAAACACTCGTTCTTTACCTTAGCGTCTATGCGCTATGGTAAAGAAGCATCATTTGTGTATTTTAATAATATTGTACAGTACAGTGAGCAGGGGGTTCCCTGAGCCAGAAATTAATGCTCAGGGACCCCCCCTGCTCCTGATCAATATTATAAAAAATACGGAAAATGCTGCGTCATTACCATAGCGGATAGCCGCTAAGGTAATGAAGGGGTTAAGGCATAATAAACAATTAATACATTCAATACATATTTTTCACGTCTGTGTTAAAACTCCCTGCCTTCTCTCTAATCTAGGTAAAACCCCCTCCCCCTATTCTCGCTTTTAAAACGCCCTGCCTTCTCTCTAATCTATGTAAAAAAAAACCCTCCCCCTATCCCCCTATTGTGTGTGTGCGTTAAGCTTCCCTGCAATCTATGTAAAAAAACCTCCCCCTATTGTGTGTGTGTGTTAAGCTTCCCTGCAATCTATGTAAAAAAAACCTCCCCCTATTGTGTGTGTGTGTTAAATCTGCCCGTCCTGTGTTTCTGAGTGCTGAGTGCTCTGCGTTAAAGGCCCCGATCACGTGATCGCGGCCTGTAAACCAAGCAGAGCAGAGGGATACCGGCACCCCCTAAAGGGGCCTGTATCTCGGGGGGCACGGGGTCCCCAGACCTGAAACCTGTGCGCTTCAGCTCCGGAGACCCCCTGCACATCTACACTATCAATAAAAATGTATTTCAAATGTATTTATTGTCATTTATTTATTTATTTATTTACATTTATTTATTAATTGTGCTGCTGCTGCAAGTCCTAAACTCACACCAAGGGCCAAACACCCCCCTCACCCCCAATAAAAAAAATTCACGCACAGCAGCCCCACAATTAATAAATAAATCTAAATAAATAAATAAATAAATACATGAAGAGAAATAAATATATACTGTACAGTATATACTGTATATATACTGGATATATATATATACATTATACAGTATATATAATAACAATCCCTATACAGTACATATACAGTATATACTGTGTACAGTATATATATATACTGTATATATATATATACTGTATATATATATATATATATATATATATATATATATATACTGTATAGTATACAGTATATACACACAGATGATGAACCAATATACAAATACAGTACATGTGGAATGGTTATCAAAATCATACTGTCCTACAAATAACGCATCTCCATACAGTACAGACAATAATAATAATAATCCATTTAATAATCCTAACTGATTTTACAATATAAAACATAACATTCCAATCCACACAGTACATTGCATTTACATTGTATACTGTAAATGATGCATAGCATTAAATCTATGCACCATATACAGTACTGTACATTCTGCAAATGAATGTTAACAATATAATTGCAAGCTACTCTACCAGTAAATACAAACACTTCCAAACAAGTCAACTACAGTATTTTAACCAATCAAGTAAACCAAAATCAATATATACTGTAAGTACCAACCAGAAAACACAATTTAAAACCAAAGCTAACCCTTACAATACAGTACCAAGGATTACATCTATCTAATTGTAAAAAACCTTATACATTATACACAGCATTGTTTAAAGCCCCCTCCCCCTAATGTTTCTGTTAAGCAGATTACACTGAAGGGAGAGAGATATAAAGGCCTAAAGCCCCTTCCCCCCTAATGTTTGTGTTAAACAGATTACAATGAAGGGAGAGAGATATAAAGGCCTAAAGCCCCTTCCCCCCTAATGTTTCTGTTAAACAGATTACAAAACAGATTACAATGAAGGGAGAGAGATATAAAGGCCTAAAGCCCCTTCCCCCTAATGTTTCTGTTAAACAGATTACAATGAAGGGAGAGAGATATAAAGGCCTAAAGCCTTACCTGCATTGGTAAACCCTCCCTGCATTGGTAAACCCTCCCTGCATTGATGTCGTGCAGTGTATGTAAATGTGGGGAGGGGGGGGGCCCAATGTGCATAATGTACTGTGAGGTCTAACCACCCTCACCCCCTACCCACATACTGTACCGTTACCCCCCCCCCCCATCCTGGCCATGGCCCCTCACGCACAGCAGCTCCACAATTAATAAATAAATCTAAATAAATACATGAAGAGAAATAAATATATACTGTACTGTAAGTGCCCGCTTTATTGTGTGTAGCAGTGGTGGGTGACGGGGTTTATAAATGTGAGTTTATAAATAAAATAAAGAATATTATTTCTAGGGGTCCTAGAACAGAAGTTCCCACGCCAATTTTGCGCTCATTGCTCTTTTTTTACAATGTTGCTGGTTTTGCGGCTTTGCAGTCTGCAAGCAAAAAGCGCCAAGTGTATGAAGTCTGGGTGAGCGCTTTCCACATTTGATGCCTACGGCACCTTCCCATTTCTACACACTTCAATACCTGCACAGTTGGTAGCGCTTTCCATCCCAGCTACCATTCTGGATATTCACCTCTCACAGGCCATTCTTGCCCGAGTCTGTCCTATCAGACAGGGGCATTAACCTGTATCCACACCACCTGGACAATTTCTCTCTGTCAGAGACTTGTGCTATTTATTTTATATATTTTTGTGTAATTATTCATGCAATTTTATGCTCATTTCATATGTGGTTTTCAACATAAAGTGGCTGCTGGGCCTGATCCTAACTCATACAGTATAGCGCTTCCCTGTTTGTTTGTTTATTGCAAGCAAAAAGCAGTTTGTAGTACTGAGTTTGAGATAAATTACTGTATTTATCAGTGTTGATCAAAGAGAGTTGATCAGAAGGATTCCCCTTACTGTATATACAGCACTCTATTGTCATTCATACAGTACTGTATACTGTAGTAAAGTGTAGACAACACATGGTCTTGCAGTATACTGTATTACTAAAAATCTGTCAGGTTGACCAGAATCACTGCGGATATCGGAAAATAATACAATTTTATTAATTCTACGTAGAATTAATAAAATTGTATTATTTTCCGATATCCGCAGTGATTCTGGTCAACCTGACAGATTTTTAGTAATACAGTATACTGCAAGACCATGTGTTGTCTACCCTTTACTACAGTATACTGTATGAATGACAATAGAGTGCTGTATACTTTATAAGGGGAATCCTTCTGATCAACTCTCTTTGATCAACACTGATAAATATCATATTTATACCCCTTTAGCACCTGTCGTTCCATCCTATGCACCCATTTACTGTACAATGGTGATTGCGGTCGTATTCACGTACTTTATGTGAGATAAATTAAGCAGTTCTTTTATTGCTGAAGTCGCCACAAAATACTTTTATTTACAAATACAGTACAATACAATGGTGAAACATTTCAAGTTAACAGCAATTCAAAACATCAACACACAATAATACATACTGTACAGTACTGTATGATTATTTATTTATAATACAGTATACAGCTCTGTACTGTATACAGTATGCAGTATACAGTATACTGTACTATATTTGGGCCTTGTCTTTGGGGGTTTATTCATGCAATTATTAGGGTGACCTGCCGTTGGAAATACTGACACAGTACAATCCTACAGCTACACCACCCACCCCCTCCAGTACAATCCTACAGCTACACCACCCACCCCCTCCCTTAGAGTTTTTAATCCCTCCCTGGCCAAGCATCAATCGTCTGGCTAATCCAATCCAAGCCATTGTTTTGTTAATCTGGCCCTGGGCTGGCTACGGTAACAAGATTCAGCAGGAGGCCAGCCAGAGTACTGTATCATCCCACCATCCACCTTCCTTAGAGGGAGGCCTGTCTGCTTTGGAAAAATCCCCTCTCGAATTTGAAATGTAAATCTGATGTGCATCCGTTTGCTTACAGTAACTGTTCTGTTCAGAACAGCCACTGCTTCTAAATTACTGAAAATATACAGGATAAATATA
Source organism: Ascaphus truei (assembly GCF_040206685.1). NCBI lineage: Eukaryota > Metazoa > Chordata > Amphibia > Anura > Ascaphidae > Ascaphus > Ascaphus truei. Next base: position 384,720,439 of record NC_134484.1, on the reverse strand, counting down.
CAGTAATGTGAAATAATCGTACATTATACAGTAATGTGAAATAATAGTACAGCAGTTCATTGAGAGAGGAGAGGTTTTGTGTACATCATTACTGCTGTTTGTATACTGTACATTTGACTGCACAAGCAGATTTGACGAACACAAGGCCCCCCCTCCCCCTTGGGCACCCTTTTTCCTGGAACGACAAGAAAACAAAAACTTTGTTCAGTTACTGTACTGTACTGTATGTGCGTACTGTATTATGGTAGAACTACTGTACAGTAGGTGGCTGGTGCAGCTTTCTCTGGAAAGAAAAAAATGGAGCAGTTAGTAGGCAGTTACTGTAGTACTGTCAAACTAGTCAACTGTACTGTATACTGGAACTACTGTATACTCTGACTATTGGGAAAGAAAAAATCTGTGCCATACTTACCTGTATCATACTGTACTTACTGTACAATACTACAGCACTGTACTACTTTCCTGATGCTTGCCCATTGCGCGCGATGACAATGGGCAACACAGTGGCAATATGGTCTATATATTTATTGCATCGTTCCACGGTGAGTACATCGTTCCAAAAACTCATTATGGCTGTATACAACTCGTCCTTCTTGGAGGGTTTCGCCACTTTACGGATGTGGTCCTTCAGCTGATGCCAGACCATTTCGATCGGATTGAAGTCTGGCGATCTGTGATTGGAAAGAAAGGACAATTAGTTTAAGAGATACAGTACACAGTAAAAACAGTGGGGAACATATAAATGGGACACGGTCTACTGCACTTACTCCGCTGGCGTCTTCACCCAGTTGATGCCGCGCTCAAGGATATGCGCCGTCGACACGGTGTGCTTGGGATCATTGTCCTGGTAAAAGCGATGACCATTGGGAAAGTCTTGTGTGATGTATCGCACTATCACGGGCACAATGTTGTCTTGGAAGAAATCTTTATTCATGATTCCTATAGCAAGAAAAGAAAAGTGCTCAATAGTACAGTACAGTGCATACGGTAAGGCAACACTAGTCAAGTACAGTGCATTAGGCGGCATTATATTTGAGAAATTGTACCTCCAAAGACGACAATGCATCCCGGTCCACGCCTAGAGATGGCACCCCACACATGCAGCTTCACAGGGTGTTTTGGCCGTGGCTTCAAAGTTATGTGGCCTTTTTTGTGGAACGCAAATCTTGCAAATCTCTCCAGCGACACAGTAGACTCATCAGTGAAGATGCAATCCTGGAAAGTCTCACCGCTGTCGATCCATGCCTGGGCCTGGAGCACTCTTTTGATTTTGTTTGCGTCCCGTATCATGGGGTACGCTCTGTAATGACAATGAATAAAAAATGTTAGCGTCACAGCGCAGTACAGTTTGCAAAACAACACTTTTACTTTACAGTTCCTCCTGTACTGTCCAGTACTAACCTCACACGTCCATATTTCCATCCAATTCTGCGTCTCATCTTCTTTATGCTGCTCTCGGATACAGTCAGATTGTGGTTTTCCTGAAGAGTGTTTTTAACCCTTAATGCGCTCCTCTCATCATTCTCCTCACTTATTCTGTCCACCAGAAGAGTAGTCTCCCTACAATGCAAAGAAATTATATTGTGTTATTAATATGCAGCAATATAAAATGTATACTGTATACTGTACATGTAATGTTGTAATATACAGTAAATATAAATATACAAAAAATGTATACTGCTGTACTATAAATATAAATAGACAAAATATACAGTATACAGTACTGTTGTAATATAAATATACTATATAAATATACTGTTGTTATATCATAATAAATACACATCATATACTGTATATTCCGTTGTAAGATGAATTGCAATATACCAAAAGTGTATACTGCTGCACAAAAAATATAAATTGACCACACATACACTACAGTATATACTGTTGTAATATAATAAATATACTATATAAATACGGTATACTGTTGTTATATCATAATAAATACACATCATATACTGTATATTCCGTTGTAAGATGAATTGCAATATACCAAAAGTGTATACTGCTGCACAAAAAATATAAATTGACCACACATACAGTACACTACAGTATATACTGTTTTAATATAATAAATATACTATATAAATACGGTATACTGTTGTTATATCATAATAAATACACATCATATACTGTATATTCCGTTGTAAGATGAATTGCAATATACCAAAAGTGTATACTGCTGCACAAAAAATATAAATTGACCACACATACAGTACACTACAGTATATACTGTTGTAATATAAATATACTATATAAATACGGTATACTGTAGATGTACACTACAGTTTTCTATATTTTTTTTGGTTAAGTTTTATAAATACAGTATACAGTACTTACGCATTTGTTATCTTTGGTGCCTTTTTGCGGTCTCTGTTTTTTCCTTGTGCATGATAGCACACGGTGCTTGATGGCACAATGAGGCCAGAAGCAGTTAACCAGCGCTGGATATCTGCAATTCGTTTTCCGCTCGTGTACATCTCCTTCATTCTCATGCTGAGATCCTTTGAAATCTTCTTAACAGGCATTGGTGCGAGTACTGTAGAAATAAATACAAACACAAGAATGTGTATTCGATGTTTAGTCGATGTGTATTCAATGTGCAGTGAATCCACAAAATGGATGGTGTATTTATATGTTAATGACTCACATTACAGACCACCCACTTTCAACACCTGTACCTGGCCACCATGCATAAAAGGTTGTACACGTTGCATAGCCCACCACTTGCTGATCTTTATCTGAGCCATTGTCCAGATACTGCATTGTGCCTCCCGCTTACATGGAGCATCCCCGGTTCTATGGACGAAAGAACCATCTCACCTCTGCTGTGCCTGCCACACTGAAAAAGAGAAAGGCAGTTACCGTTTCCAAGCCAAAGGCAAAGCGACAGGCTAAGGCCAACAAAGAAAACCTTCTGCTGACCCCAAAGGCTAAGGCTTTTAAAACACGTCAGCCTTATTATGTGAAGAAGAAATACGGTACTGTGCTCGGTACGCAAGACGAATGGCAGCCAACTCACCGAATCCGCAGACCACTTGCTCCCATAAGCTTCGACGACTCTGCTGTAGCTGTCCCAGAAATCTTCAGCCCGGCTTCTCCACCCCCATCTTCTCCGGTTCCATCTGAAGATGCTGCTGCCTCTGAAATCCACGGGTCACTGTCTCCTTTGCTCTTGGACGACTCTGCTTCTCTCCCGGAAATCCAGCGGTCACCTTCTCCATCCCTCTTCGATGACGCTGCAGCTTCTCCTGTACCGGGCATCCCCAGGTCACCTCTTCCACTCTCCATCGATGCCGCTTCTCTCCAGAGAACACCCATCTCATCCTCCGTTGCACCCATCCCCCCAGATCTCCAGATGCCATGCACAAGCAGCTCGTTAGACCGGATCCTGAATGGGCTAAGTGTGGATCTCCCCGGGAATTCTAGTGTGCTGGCAAAGCTAGATCTGCTTCTGGAGTCGGTGCTACATATGGAGCAACGGATGCTACAAATGGAGCAATGGCTGGATCAACGGATGCTATATATGGAGCAACGGATGGATCAACGGATGGACAAGATAGAGGCAGACATAGCGGGCATACATTATTTGCTCGGTGTTAATGCCCCTGTTTCCCCGACGCTGGAGCAGGGGGGTGACATGGATGTGATGCATGGTACCTTCGACCCCCTTCCATCACCAAGCACACCCCCTCCACCAAAAGATGCAGTGTACTATGCTATTGAGGAGGACATGACAACCCCATCAAGACCACGCCAGGAGACAACCCGGCGACCACTACCGGAGGAAAGCTTCCTCCCAGACACCCTACCATTGCCCATCGCCTCAAGTACACCCGCTCCCAAAAGACCTCCTACACCCGCTCGCATACAAACAGAGCCCGACATCTCCCTGTGCGATCTGACACCGGCGCTGAGGGAGAAGTATAGGGTGAGGAGTGCTGGTATACCACACAAGTATGCCTTGATCATATTTAAACACCATGTTCCCTACACATTGTACTGCGAGTGGGTGTTCAAAGTGAACTATGATGGGAATCGCCAAAAAAGGCCCTTCCTTCTAATTTAAGGAAAAAGATTGTGGAAGAAATGCAGCGCTATTACCCTGTTACAGATCCTGTAATGAGAGGCGTTAGAGACTGCATTAATGGCGTTTTGCGCCATGCAAGGAATCGGCCATGGATGGAAAATGGGGAGGACTTTCAGTGAGACCATACTGTAATATTGTGCTGTACTGTACAGTACATGTTTTACCCTATAGTACCTGCTGTACTTAAACAAAGGATACTGAATGTTGTTGTGTGTTGCACGGTTTTTGTACTGTATTTGTAAATAAAAGTTTTTGGTGGCGACTTCAGCAATAAAAGAACTGCTTAATTTATCTCACACTCAGTACTACTGTACAAACTGCTTTTCGCTGCCAGACTGCAAACCCACAAGACCAGCAACATTGTAACAAAAGAGCAATGAGCGCGCAATTGGCGTGGGAACTTCTGTTCTAAGGCCCCTAGAAATAATATTCTTTATTTTATTTATAAACTCACATTTATAAACCCCGTCACCCACCCCCGCTAAACACAATAAAAAATAATCACACACAGCATCCCCGCAATAAATAAATAAATAAATAAATACAAATAAATACATTTGAAATACATTTTTATTTATAGTGTAGATGTGCAGGGGGTCTCGGGAGCTGAACCGCACAGGTTTCAGGTCGGGGGACCCCGTGCCCCCCGAGATACAGGCCCCTTTAGGGGGTGCCGGTATCCCTCTGCGTTAAAGGCCCCGATCACGTGAAAGCGGCCTGTTAAACCAAGCAGAGCAGAGGGATACCGGCACCCCCTAAAGGGGCCTGTATCTCGGGGGGCACGGGGTCCCCAGACCTGAAACCTGTGCGCTTCAGCTCTGGAGACCCCCTGCACATCTACACTGTGAATAAAACACACACATCATTAAAGAATCATTCTTTAGCTTAGCGGCTATGCGCTATGGTAAAGAAGCAGCATTTCTGTATTTTTAATAATATTGTACAGTGAGCAGGGGGTTCCCTGAGACAGAAATCTAATCTCAGGGGACCCCCTGCTCCTGCACAATATTATTAAAAGTTCAGAAATGATGCTTCATTAACATAGCGTATAGCCGCTAAGGTAATGAAGGGGTTAAGGCATAATAACCAATAAATACATTCAATACACTACCCACTACCCATGGCAACCTCCGCTGCTGTACGGTAAAACAGAGAAAAAAATTAACACTTTCAAAGTAATGTCCCCTAACCCCTTAATCACCATAGCGGTTATTAACCGCTACAGTCATGAAGGGGTTAACCCACCCTCACCCACCACTCGGGACGCCTACTGTACATACCCTCCCACTCTAACCCCCCACCCCGTGAGGCCTAACCACCCTCAACCCTCACCCACTAACTACCCACAAGGGAGGCCTACCCACATACCGTTGGGGAACATTCCCACCCCCCACCCCCCACCCCCAGTCCCCGCAATCAAAACAATGCACAGCCCCACAATAAACAGCATTCTATTTATTAAATACATTACCCACCCCCTGTGCCCCCCCCATAAATACAAGATTTATTCTTTTACATTCAGGGTCCATAACGCAGCCCCACGCTAGTCCCCGGTGGGCTGGCAGGGCACCTGGACAGACCTACAGTTTACCAGCAGCATTCCACAGGTTCTGGAGGCCTGCTGGTGGATCCTGCCAGCACCATAGCCCTCAGGTGGTCTCCTTGGGTCACTGTGGAACACAATTGGGTCCCCACGGTAGGCCCAAGGATGTCTGGGAGCCCCGGGTCAAACCCACAGGTGTCTGCGGGGCCTCGGGTGGTTCCCATGGGGGTCTGGGGAACTCACGGGTGCTCACTACGGGTCCGCGGTGCCCCCACAGAAGTGGGACCACACATCATCATCCCCGCATGTGTCACCCGTGGAACCACCAGCCTGATACCCTTTAGGATACCCGAGGATTCCCGCGGGTGGTCTCCAGAGGTCCCACGCAAAACCACGGAAGTAACCCTGAATGTAAAAAAAATAAACCTGGCCTATACATTCAATACATACACCCTCCCCCCCAACACCTACAGTACAATAATGTGCAAAATAACTATTATCCAGATATGGATAATAGATTAATTGCCCATTATTAAAAACATTAACTAGCATATACAAATAAAAAAAGTACTACTGACCTCATCAATACGAAGTGTCCGACGCCAGCGCCTTCCTTCTCTTGCCCACACAAAACATAGCCAAAACCAAGCCAATACATTGCAATTACATTCAGATATCAATTAACCCCTTAAACACCTTATCGGATAATAACCGCAAAGGTAATTAAGGGGTTAAGCCACACAGGCACGATACCCACCCTTTACCCATGAATTTGTACTGTGGCTTCATCATGCAACTATATATATATACTGTATATATATATACAGAGAGACAGAGAGAAAGAGAGAGAGAGATATATATATACAGTATATATATATATATATATATATATATATATATATATATATATATATACACACACACGTTATATACAGTACACACCCATGATAAACCAATATACAGTACAAATAAATGTAGAAGGGTTATCAAAAGCATACTGCCCTACAACCAAACACGTCTCCATACAGACACTACATTAAAATCAATTTCCTTTAAAAATCCTTACTGATCTCACAATCTACTGTACTGTATATGATCACAAACCAATGAAAAAAGTCACATTCCAAAATGCATAAAATCTATGCACCATACTGTATACATTCTGCAAATTAATCAACGTAAACAAAAATCAATTAGCAATCATTATTTACATCCCTAAACATTTCACACTCAATCACGAACAATGAAACCATTAACAGATTCACGCCTAGAGCAGAACAATTAAGCCTTTGAAAAAATATAAGTACCGACAAAAATACAACCTTTACAACCAAGGCTATCTATCCCTGACCTTCCTCAAACACACAATACAATACCAAGGAATAATACATCTATCTAATTTTAAAATACTTTAAACTCACAAAATAATTAAAAACACATCTAATCCAGCTTTTAAAACATCATCATTTCTTACCCTGAATGTATACTGTACAGTATATCTCTCTAGACATATATATTGTACATACATACATACATACATACAGTGGCAAGAAATGATATACCACAAAAAAAAAAAAAATACACATGTTAAAAAACCTTTTGAAAAAATTAACAAGTTAAATAAAATACATTTCTTTACTGTAGTTCACTTACCATTACTTGCCCCCACCGACTCCCGTTGCGCAGCTTACTCACGAACCAATCCACGATCAGGAACCCATAAAATAATAAACCATTCAAAATAATAAACATTAAACTAAAAATCCAAATCAATCCACGGGTCTTCTACTTGTAATACATCTTCATCTGTATTCTTCTTTCTTCTATCTCCTTCCGGGCGGGGCAGGGCGTGGTCTTCTTTCCATCATCGGCCACGCCCTTGTCTTTTTTCTTCTCCGGAGGTCCTTCCTCCGCGGCGTCTGGCTGCAAAATGAGACGACATAGGCTTTTAAAGGCCTAAGACGTCACATTTTTCGTCATGGTTCCCACGGTCCTGATTGGACCGTGAAAACCATGTGTTTTGGCCGATAAAAAAAAAATGATGACGTCACTTAAAGGGAATGAAAGCACAGCCAATCAGAATGGCTTTGCTTCAATTGCCTTTAAGATGACGTCATGAAAAGGCACATGGCCGTGCACACATGGTACTAGAGCCAATCAGAGCGTGGGAACTTTATCCCTACTCTGATTGGCTCTGGTATACCATGTGTCAGGGGCTTGGGGGAGAAAGGATGTGACGTCAATGAAAACCTGTCACGTGGTACGGTAGCCAATCAGAGCGTGGGAACTTTATCCTTATTGACGTCACATCCTTTCTCCCCCAAGCCCCTGACACATGGTATACCAGAGCCAATCAGAGTAGGGATAAAGTTCCCATGCTCTGATTGGCTCTAGTACCATGTGTGCACGGCCATGTGCCTTTTCATGACGTCATCTTAAAGGCAATTGAAGCAAAGCCATTCTGATTGGCTGTGCTTTCATTCCCTTTAAGTGACGTCATCATTTTTTTTTTATCGGCCAAAACACATGGTTTTCACGGTCCAATCAGGACCGTGGGAACCATGACGAAAAATGTGACGTCATAGGCCTTTAAAAGCCTATGTCGTCTCATTTTGCAGCCAGACGCTGCGGAGGAAGGACCTCCGGAGAAGAAAAAAGACAAGGGCGTGGCCGATGATGGAAAGAAGACCACGCCCTGCCCCGCCCGGAAGGAGATAGAAGAAAGAAGAATACAGATGAAGATGTATTACAAGTAGAAGACCCGTGGATTGGTTTGGATTTTTAGATTAATGTTTATTATTTTGAATGGTTTATTATTTTATGGGTTCCTGATCGTGGATTGGTTCGTGAGTAAGCTGCGCAACGGGAGTCGGTGGGGGCAAGTAATGGTAAGTGAACTACAGTAAAGAAATGTATTTTATTTAACTTGTTAATTTTTTCAAAAGGTTTTTTAACATGTGTATTTTTTTTTTTTGTGGTATATCATTTCTTACCACTGTATGTATGTATGTATACTGTATATGTCTAGAGAGATATATACATACAGTACAGTACAGGGTAAGAAATGATGTTGTTTTAAAAGCTGGATTAGATGTGTTTTAAATTATTTTGTGTATGCTGCTATGCTTTATTGTGAGTTTAAAGTATTTTAAAATTAGATAGATGTATTCCTTGGTATTGTATTGTGTGTTTGAGGAAGGTCAGGGATAGGCTTGGTTTGTAAAGGTTGTATTTTTGTCGGTACTTATATTTTTTCAAATGCTTAATTGTTCTGCTCTAGGCGTGAATTTGTTAATGGTTTTATTGTTCGGGATCTAGTGTGAATTGTTTAGGGATGTAAATAATGATTGCTAATTGAGTTTTGTTTACTTGGTTGATTAATTTGCAGAATGTATATGGTGCATAGATATTTAGGCATCATTTATATTGGAATGTAAGTTGTTTAAATGGCTTTTCAGAGGTTTAGTGATGATTTACAGTAGATTGAGAGATCAGTTATGAATATTAAAGGAAATTGATTTTAATTTAGTGTGTATGTATGGAGAAGTGTTTGGTTGTAGGACAGTGCTTTTGATAACCCTTCTACATTTGTTTGTACTGTATATTGGTTTATCATGGGTGTGTATATAACGTGTGTGTATATATATATATATATATATATATATATATATATATATATATATATATATATATATATATATACTGTATATATCTCTCTCTCTCTCTCTTTCTCTCTGTCTCTCTGTATATATATATACAGTATATATATATATAGTTGCATGATGAAGCCACAGTACAAATTCATGGGTGAAGGGTGGGTATCGTGCCTGTGTGGCTTAACCCCTTAATTACCTTTGCGGTTATTATCCGATAAGGTGTTTAAGGGGTTAATTGATATCTGAATGTACTTGCAATGTATTGCCTTGGTTTTGGCTATGTATTGTGTGGGCAAGAGAAGGAAGGCGCTGGCATCGGACACTTCGTATTGATGAGGTCAGTAGTACTTTATTTATTTGTATATGCTAGTTAATGTTTTTAATAATGGGCAATTAATCTATTATCCATATCTGGATAATAGTTATTTTGCACATTATTGTACTGTAGGTGTTGGGGGGGAGGGTGTATGTATTGAATGTATAGGCCAGGTTTATTTTTTTTACATTCAGGGTTACTTCCGTGGTTTTGCGTGGGACCTCTGGAGACCACCCGCGGGAATCCCTGGGTATCCTAAAGGGTATCAGGCTGGTGGTTCCATGGGTGACACATGCGGGGATGATGATGTGTGGTCCCACTTCTGTGGGGGCACCGCGGACCCGTAGTCTGCGGGCATGACGATGTGTGGTCCCACTTCTGTGGGGGCACCTCCGACCCGTAGGTGCGGGGATGATGATGTGTGGTCCCACTTCTGTGGGGGCACCGCGGACCCGTAGTGAGCACCTGTGAGTTCCCCAGACCCCCATGGGAACCACCCGAGGCCCCGCAGACACCTGTGGGTTTGACCCGGGGCTCCCAGACATCCTTGGGCCTACCGTGGGGACCCAATTGTGTTCCACAGTGACCCAAGGAGACCACCTGAGGGCTATGGTGCTGGCAGGATCCACCAGCAGGCCTCCAGAACCTGTGGAATGCTGCTGGTAAACTGTAGGTCTGTCCAGGTGCCCTGCCAGCCCACCGGGGACTAGCGTGGGGCTGCGTTATGGACCCTGAATGTAAAAGAATAAATCTTGTATTTATGGGGGGGGCACAGGGGGTGGGTAATGTATTTAATAAATAGAATGCTGTTTATTGTGGGGCTGTGCATTGTTTTGATTGCGGGGACTGGGGGTGGGGGGTGGGGGGGGGAATGTTCCCCAACGGTATGTGGGTAGGCCTCCCTTGTGGGTAGTTAGTGGGTGAGGGTTGAGGGTGGTTAGGCCTCACGGGGTGGGGGGTTAGAGTGGGAGGGTATGTACAGTAGGCGTCCCGAGTGGTGGGTGAGGGTGGGTTAACCCCTTCATGACTGTAGCGGTTAATAACCGCTATGGTGATTAAGGGGTTAGGGGACATTACTTTGAAAGTGTTAATTTTTTTCTCTGTTTTACTGTACAGCAGCGGAGGTTGCCATGGGTAGTGGGTAGTGTATTGAATGTATTTATTTGTTATTATGCCTTAACTCCTTCATTACCTTAGCGGCTATACGCTATGCTAATGAAGCATCATTTCTGAACTTTTAATAATATTGTGCAGGAGCAGGGGGTCCCCTGAGATTAGATTTCTGTCTCAGGGAACCCCCTGCTCACTGTACAATATTATTAAAAATACAGAAATGCTGCTTCTTTACCATAGCGCATAGCCGCTAAGCTAAAGAATGATTCTTTAATGATGTGTGTGTTTTATTCACAGTGTAGATGTGCAGGGGGTCTCCAGAGCTGAAGCGCACAGGTTTCAGGTCTGGGGACCCCATGCCCCCCGAGATACAGGCCCCTTTAGGGGGTGCCGGTATCCCTCTGCTCTGCTTGGTTTACAGGCTGCGATCACGTGATCGGGTCTTTAACGCAGAGCACTCAGCACTCAGAAACACAGGCCAGGCAGATTTAACACACACACACAATAGGGGGAGGTTTTTTTACATAGATTAGAGAGAAGGCAGGGCGTTTTAAAAGCGAGAATAGGGGGAGGGGGTTTTACATAGATTAGAGAGAAGGCAGGGCGTTTTAAAAGCGAGAATGGGGGAGGGGGTTTTACATAGATTAGAGAGAAGGCAGGGAGTTTTAAAAGCGAGAATAGGGGGAGGGGGTTTTACATACAGTAGATTAGAGAGAAGGCAGGGAGTTTTAACACAGACGTGAAAAATATGTATTGAATGTATTAATTGTTTATTATGCCTTAACCCCTTCATTGCCTTAGCGGCTATCCGCTATGGTAATGACGCAGCATTTTCCGTATTTTTAATAATATTGATCAGGAGCAGGGGGGGTCCCTGCTCACTGTACTGTACAATATTATTAAAATACACAAATGATGCTTCTTTAACATAGCGCATAGACGCTAAGGTAAAGAACGAGTGTTTATTTATACTGTATATTGTATGTGTTTTATTGATACTGTACATGTGCAGAGGGTCTCCAGAGCAGAAGCGCACAGGTTTCAGGTCTGGGGACCCCGTGCCCCCCGAGATACAGGCCCCTTTAGGGGGTGCCGGTATCCCTCTGCTCTGCTTGGTTTACAGGCCGCGGTCACGTGATCGGGGCCTTTAAACGCAGAGGGATACCGGCACCCCCTAAAGGGGCCTGTATCTCGGGGGGCACGGGGTCCCCAGACCTAAAACCAACGCGATTCAGCTCCAGAGACCCCCTGCACATCTACACTATCAATAAAAATGTATTTCAAATGTATTTATTGTCATTTATTTATTTATTTATTTATTTATACAGTATTTATTTATTTATTTTTTGGCGGCTGCTGTGCTGTGTGTGTATTTTTTTATTGTGGGTAGCGGGAGGGTGGGTGAATGGGGTATTAGCCCCAACGATGGTTGGGGAGGGCTTGCGGGGGGGGGGTGTAGCGGGAGGGCTTAACCCCTTCATGACCGTAGCGGTATTAACTGCTACGGTCGTGAAGGGGTTAAGTGCACCCGCAACCCCTCCCCCCCTCCCGCAAGTCCTAAACTCACACCAAGGGCCAAATACCCCCCTCACCCATCCCCACTACACACAATAAAGCGGGCACGGTGGGTTAACCCCTTCATTGCCTTAGCGGCTATCCGCTATGGTAATGACGCAGCATTTTCCGTATTTTTAATAATATTGATCAGGAGCAGGGGGGGTCCCTGAGCATTAATTTCTGGCTCAGGGAACCCCCGGCTCACTGTACAATATTATTAAAATACACAAATGATGCTTCTTTAACATAGCGCATAGAAGCTAAGGTAAAGAACGAGTGTTTATTTATACTGTATATTGTATGTGTTTTATTGATACTGTACATGTGCAGAGGGTCTCCAGAGCAGAAGCGTACAGGTTTCAGTTCTGGGGACCCCGTGCCCCCCGAGATACAGGCCCCTTTAGGGGGTGCCGGTATCCCTCTGCTCTGCTTGGTTTACAGGCCGCGGTCACGTGATCGGGGCCTTTAAACGCAGAGGGATACCGGCACCCCCTAAAGGGGCCTGTATCTCGGGGGGCACGGGTCCCCCGACCTAAAACCAACGCGAGTTCTGGGGACCCCCTGCACATCTACACTATCAATAAAAATGTATTTCAAATAATTTTTATTGTGCCGATGTTAGCGCAGAGAGAGAGCAGCGGATCTCTCTCTGCTGCAAACACATCACGCCCCCGCCGCCCATACAGTAGTATCATTTATGTATATGCATACAGTATACAGTACTGTACAGTATGTGTACAGTACTGTATGTTAGGGCTTATAGGGGTTGTTGTTATACAGTATATATATATATACAGTATATATACTGCATTACAATTCATTATAGGGGACGGCTTCACAGAGAACAGCTCGCAAGCGCCACCATGTGTATTTTCACGGCATTGCAGTATTTCAGCAAGCCGGAATAAAAAGCTTAAATCCCTGCCGGAAAAGAACGCAATGCACTCTGGCAGAAAACTATCAGAAACCTGAATACACCCGAGTATACCCGAATTCACGGGACTAGCCGTGCTCGAATAAAGTGTGTCGCCAGTGTACAAATGTACACATTAGATGTGCTGCACCTCATACACTCCCCTTCCATGCTTGATGATGAGCTGTATGAGCCAGGTGATGAGACATGTTCAGTGTCAGGTGACACATGAGCTTCAGGAGCAACTATATAGAAGAATAACATTAGAATTTTATTGACATGTGTACATAATTAACATTAAGTTTGTGTAGTGGGAGTATTTATGGCTAAATATCAGCATCACATAAGGAAATGACAATATGTTTCTGGAAAGCTGTACATTATCCATCTTAACATCAATCTACATGTGAACCTAATTGGCACATTTATTGTAAAAACCATACAACATACAATGTTCATGTAGGAATGCGTTCTAAAATTAAGTGTTCTGTTGGACATACACTGCATATGTTGTGTAGTCATCTAACAATAATAATGTACATCACTACCATGACAGCAAAGTTGAGTCTGCTTACAATTCAGTACCTAATTGTGGAAATGTGAATGAATGTTTTCAGTGATCTGTGTGAACATTTAAGAGAAGCAGGTGTAGCGCTCAATGTGGCTGACACTCATCAACACATGCAGTGTGTCGCTCACAGATGGTACTGGTGTGATAATGTGGCGTATCTATAAGGTTAAAAGAAGATATGAGTGAACGAATGACTAACGTACGTTTTCATATATAGTGGCCTGGTGGGTGAAAGTCTTCATAGAATTACCATTTCAAATGAATGTGATGAACTTCTGTTCACCTTGTCAGCTTCTAACAACTGTAATCCCTCCCCCAAGACGTGACAGCACCCTGACCTTTTATTTGTTTTTACCACCTGTAAGGCGTCCCACAAGACTTGACCGTAACATGACCCTGTGATCTGGCTCGGTGCCCAACCCCACCCCCTGTGTTCTCCTCTATGCTGTGATTACATATTAATTGCAGCTGGTTTCACACACCGGTACATGAGCGAAAGACAAATCTGAAGTGAGCTACATATGAACACAATTAAATACCATATGGTACATGTTCCTATTTATGCTCTCAGTATACTACATGAAGCGAAAAAAGAGCTTTAATTAAACATAACGAAATGTGTTTGTGCAAATTATGAATGTTCGCCTTTGAATGCACTATCTTCCATGCAATACTTGATGAGGCAATAATGGCCTGTTTATAGGTGTAACATAGATTATCACTAATTTATGTATATATATATCAACTGAAAATATTACTGTATGCTCATTTGCATGTCTTAGACAGGTCTGCAACCCTGTCTTTCCCCATTATCGCCCAGCATACAGCGCTTCCACTGCAGCAAGGGATTCTGGGACATGACATGCAAATGAGCACTCAGTGCCACCTTTTGCCACCATATATATTAATTTTTACTTTTTGTAGGACAACTAGATATAAATATATATAGATAGATAGATAGATAGATAGATAGATAGATAGATAGATATAGAGAGAGAGACATATATACAGATATATATGTAGGTATGCTTATATTGGGAAGAAAGTATAAGTTGCAGCGGAAATATAAATAAGAACTGTAACATAAGACACGCCTAGTACAGTAACATTTGTCACCTGGTGGAAATGGAGCAGAATAAATTCCGATATCTCTGTCCCCGGGCAAACCCTCCACAACGACAGGAAGAAATTTTTCCCGCATCTGCTCCTCCAATGGTGTTAAGATTAGAGATTGTGCTGGTGGGCCACCTCCAGTGCCAGAAGCATGCATCCGTTGTGCTTGTATTTTTTTCTTTAAGTTTGCCCTGATATCATCGAATCTCTTCCGACAATTCGCCCGGTCCCTGACATGATTCCCACACGCAGACACAGCCAAGGTTATTTGATCCCACATTTCTTTTTTTGATGCTGAACTTGTCTGCCCTTGAAATACATACAAAATATATGACGTTAATTATTATTATAAAAACGAGCAGTTTCCTAAACTGCTACCTGTTCCAAGAGATATCAAACATGCTGGTTTAGGTGTAATATGTGTACCACATGAGCATTTACGTGTAAACATACAAATGTAAGGAAGCTTGCATGAATATTGTATGAACTTTGGCAACATTTTTAGACTGATTGTTATGGTCGTTCTAAAGCATGAAGGAATATGTGTGTAACAATTAAGTTTAATTAATAGATATTATAGAATAATATTTTGATATTAAGACATCTCACATGACCTAGGATAACATGTCTTTGAAGAATCAATGCAAAGATAGACTTACCTAGTAAATGCCCATACAGACAGTCATAGTGCTCCAGAATCCCTGTGACAAGAACTGTGTTTTCCTCTTCATTGAACCAAGGATTATGTGGCCGCACCACACGTTTCTTCCGAATACGTGCAGGCCCAGAGCTTGGATGCTGCTGACTGGACGCTCCTTCTTCCAATGGAAGAGGCTCCAAAAGCGGGCCACCAGCAACCACCCCACCGCCAGACACCCCAGCAGCACCAGCAACAGAGCCACCAGCAGCACTCGCACTCACAGCAACACCACTCACACTCCCAGCAACACCATTCGCACTCGCAACAGCACTCCCCTGAATCCTACGTTCACTCAGACGCGTACTCACACGACTACCAGTACCACTCACACCAGCATCACTCTTCCCACACCTTGTGGCCATACCTCTAGCACTCACAAAGAACAGAAAATAAATTTAAAGACAATCGCACTGAACATTTACAAAGTTAAAACAACACAAAGATGTAAACAAAACAACACAGGACAAACCTCTCACAATACACCACAACTGTCTCAGTCAATATGAAATATGTAAATCGGCCAGCTCTGTGTCTCTCTCTCTCTCTCACTCCCAACAACACAGAGAATGAATAAAAATACACGCTGCCTTTAAATGGGCCGCTCAATCCAAAACATGCTTGTTTCGGCAGATTCAGCAAGAAGTTTCATTGGGGAACCTAACACCACCTCGCCATGCACGCCGATACACCTGTGTGTGATCGGCAAATCATCGGCAGAGTGGGAGCAAATGTTTTCGGCTTGATTCAGAAGGGATTCGGCACTTATTGCATACAGAGAGGGAAAATCGGCAGAATCATGCCGATAAGGTACCCTTGGCGATTGCACTTTTTCGGCGCTTACTGCATAGAGTCCTTAGACACCAATATGTGTATAATGTGGAATTGTTCCTATTAGACTTAAATCTGATTACTAGAGTAGAAACAGTTTAGCGCAGGGGTGCGCAAACTATTCATGCTGCGCCGCCCCTGCCTACTCCCCCCAGTGCTCGCGCTCCCCCAGCTTACCTTTCTTTCCGGCGTGCGGGGGTCATGTCACCAAAGACCGGCCGTTTAAATGCCGTGGGGAAGAGTGCGGGGCCCCTGTAACCGCCTGCGCCCCCCCAGCAAAATCTCCCTGGTGCACGTCCCCCAGTTTGCGCACTGCTGTGTTAGAGTGCACATAATTGGGTTGTATCCTCCTTTTGATAGAACACCTTATCTCTGTGTTAAGCCTGTGTAGCCAGGTCCCCCAGGTTTACCCTCACCTCCGCTGTAGTGGGAGAGTCAGGGAAGGTTGCAGAGCATGCAGGGAGCGGTCCGGTGCACAGGAGGCTCCGCGGCAGCCCGAGCGTTCAGGGCGCCACCATTTTGGTACTCGCGAATACGCAGTGAGTCCAGAAGGCGACGGCGCCAGAAGAGAGTTCGCGCATGCGCAGAGAGTGGCTGCGGTAGCGCGCGAAGCACGGACCAACAAGACGAGGCCTAGAATCTGGGACTACAAGTCCCATGAGCCTCAGCTAGACCAGGTGACGCCAGGGAGCCAATAGGGCGACAGGAACTCAGCAGGAAGAGGATAGGAGGTTGTGCAGGGGAGCACGCTAGTGTAACGCTTGGCCTGCCCACAAGCCAGACGAGACCCCGGGACTGAGGTGGAAAGGAGTAATACCACACACCTGACAGTAAACGGGGGCACGGCCGGAGTGTGGAAGTAGCGTAGATGGTCCGGGTAACAAGAATATTAAATGATACCGTACTTGACAGCTCCGGCGAAGAAGGGTAAAGTTCATAAGCCAAGGGTCGTGGATTGGAGAGAGCAGCGTAGTTGAGTGTCCGTGAGCCGTGTCCAGGGATTGTAGAAGTCTGCAGCATAGAAAGTCCAAAGCGAAGTCCAAAGGGTTCCAGAGAGCAGCGTAGTAAGGTCCAAAGCAAAAGGTCAAATCCAGGGAGGTCAGCAGAATTTCCAGGGACAGGAACAGACACTGACAGACAAGAGAGGCCAGGCAACAGCAGACAGCACCAATGTACAGAAGCTATGGAGAGCAAAGAGGAAATGGTGAAGGGGAATTAAATAGGGAGCTGGGATCAATCAGGGGAAGGGGAGTGACGGAGGAGTGGCCCGGAGAAAGGCCTGAAAGGAGAGCAGAGTGTGAGAGTTTGGGACCAATAGGAGTGAGGGGAGGAAGAGAGGAGTGACCTGAGTAAGAGTCAGATGGGGGAGAATTACCAGAGGCTTTGGGAGTGGTATGAGTAAGGGGAGAAGCGGAGGGACGGACAAAGGAAGGAACAGAAAGGGAAGAAGGACCTGGGAGGCGTAGCTGATGGGGCAGGGGCGTGCACGGTGTGTGCGCCGCAACAGAGGAGGCGGAGAATAGGAGAGAGGTACCGGAGGGTTTGGGAGTAGTCGAAGAAGGGGAGAGCAGAGGGACGGACAGGGGAAGGGTCAGGTGGGGAGGAGGAACCTGGGAGGCGGAGCTGACGGGACAGGGGCAGAGACACGCAAGGTGCGTGCGCAGCATCAGCAGGGGCGGAGTCGGGCGACCGGCGCCAACTAATGGCGGCCTGGAGGTGCGGGGACAGTGACCAGTAGCGGGAAACGCCGCCGAGGAGCCTGAACGGCCTGTAATAAAGGTAAGGAGGCACTGGACGCGGGTATACCCGCAGCGCGGATCCTTACAGCTAGTCAGAGAAGATCAGGAAGGGGAAGAGATAGGAGCTCTATGTGTAGAGAGGCAAGTAGCCTCTACACTAGGCCCGAATATCCCCAGGCCCAGATAGGCCCTGAGTCCCAGTTAGTTGTAGTCAATGCAGGAACAGGCCCTAGAATAGGAACCTGCCCTGTTAGTGTGTTGAGTTAGGGACACAGAGATTGCTACCGCATCATCTCAGAGGTTTGGGACCAGACCTCTTCAGAGACATTACCAGCCCTCCGGGTGGGATCGCCCCGGAGGATAGCGCAGACGGCTCCGCGTCATCGGATCCTTTGCGAAGATTGTTTGCGGGCCCGAGCGCTGCAGGTAACATCCATTAAAGTGCACCAACTGTAACATTGCTCATCTTAGTGGCTGGGCAGTCACACACACACACACATTTGGAGATTGCAGTGTGGGATGTTGGACACAATGTGGGAACACGGTGAAGGGTCGCGTCCTGCGAGATGCGTTATCTACTGTGTCTCTTCAAGGAGAAATACTGAAAGGTTATGGTACATTGAAGGTTATGGTTACCGATAGTAAAGCTACTGTTTCTTTTACATATTGTGTGAGTAGTATTGTGTTATTGTCCTGTGAGGAACCACTCCCGCTCTGCTGGGAGCCATCGTAGGTGGAGGCGCTGCATTTGGTAAGAGATAATCCATATACATATATATATATTTACATTGCCCCAGGCTCTCCGTGGCAGAGGCTCAGGCCCTGCGAGCCAACAGGTTACACAGCATTGGTAGTTACACTGTACCCAGGGGGAAACAGGGCTACACCTGTTTTGTGCATTTGTGATGCTCCTGTTGACCCTGGCCAAAATTAACTCAGTTTTTCTAACTCTGCTCTGTCTGGTGCTTGCAATCCCGGTGTAATCGTCTGGTCTTCCATGACAGGACTGCTCTACATATTGAATGCTGGGTTAGAAAAAAGGCCAAAGCTATCAATTAAAGCTTTACCAAACCTCTGTTTGTCTTGCCTATGTACAGTGTGTACACACATGACAAGTTCTTGTTAGAAGACATATCTTGAGACGTTGTGACATAAAGGTTTGTGTTTTAGTCTTTAACTCACAAGCCTGTGGGCACAGTTCTTGCCTGGCTTATATAATTACCCTCTGTGTAATCTTAGTCAAATCACTTTATCTCTCTTAACATTCTGGGAGATACTTGAAAAAAGTGTCTTCCATTGCCAAATATTGTATCTTTATTAGTCCACTCAAATATATAGAAGTACAGTATTCAGAGTTATTGAAAACAGAACGTAAATGACAATGCTAGCCCACAGGTATGTGACAGTGCATTTTTAAGTGATATATTTGATTTAGTGATTATGCAGAAATACGTATTTTTTCTAAGTCATTAGCACCTTTGTTTCACAGCAACCATTTTTTTTCTTTAACACTGAATACACTATTAACATCTTTTTATAACAAATTTGACCTACTTAGAAAAGTTCTGATTAACACTGCAATTTAACATGTGTATGTTTCTACTTTTGCAAACTGAAGAAAACTAATTTTCCCAGTGAACCCTTTTTTCACAGAAATTCCATCCGCGCTGGTTTTCCTCCTCACTACCATGCAACTCAGATTTTTCGTCATTTTTAAATATTCTTCCTTTACATGAACATATACATATAACAATGATTTTATGTAGATATTCTTACTACCAAATACTGTGAACATCTTTCTTAATTTTTTACTTAAATAATAGGAAACATTTTAAAAGGTAGGTCATGTAGTCTTAACCAAAACTTCCTTGAGTTTCTCATGGGCTCTCCTAGCATCTATTATATATCTATCTTACAGTATACAGTATTCATCTTGCTTAGTATTTGTTTACACAAGGCCTGTGATGCCAGGAGTCTGATTGTCTATAGGCCAAAATATAGCCAGAGTTGGCTAATGACAGTGGAGTTGAGTGGATGCAAGTGACTGGTTGAAACTTGTATAAATTGAAACCCCAATTTAGAATTGGCCAAAAATAGGCACAAAAAAAAAGTTAACGTGGGGGTCATTAATGTAAGGACTTGACGGGCGGAGCAAAAGTACGTCTATTCCTAATTTTGTTTAAATGAGCACAGTATGGGTGTACACATTAAATAGAACCTGTCTTGATTTAGCTTCCAAATTGCAGTTGGATATATGGCTGTCCTTCATTTAAGACCCATTTTTAATTATGTGCAAATCAGAGTACACTACAGAACTCAGCACCCGCAACATACATTTTCTGATGCCATGGCTGTAAGTGCCACTGTTTTGATGCACAGAAGCTATCTGGCAATGTTTGCTATTCTTGAGAATTAACTGTTAAGTATTTAGCTATATATTTTGTTATATTGGATGTAGCATTGGTATTTTTTGTCATTTGTTGTGGTCACACCCAATAGCACTTCTTTTGACACAAATATATACAGTCATGTGATGGGTGTTGGAATTAGAGCTTGCAGGGATTGTGTATGTTTGTAAATTGTCAACTGGTAACAGTTGTTTGGAGGTTAGTGACCCCTCCTCTCTGGGTTGAAGCTCACTCCTCCCCACTTTTTAAGTAGCAGATTTTTTCATGCACTGGTCTATTGAGACCCTTCTCCCTCCATTACAGAGGAAAATGAGAATTTTCACAGATAGTATTAGGACCTGCAAAGGTGTCATGAACAGAGTTGGCGCATGCTAATAACACTTTGGCCAAACAGTTTAACTAAATTACCAGGGCCGCAGACAGATTTCCCAATGCCCAGGACTAGAGTTATGACCGGGCCTCCTCCTTCCCCAACCCTCTCCCCCCGTGTTGGAGGTCTTGTGAATCTCTTGGTGCCTGGCTGTAGTCATGGCTTGTGAGGGAAGAGTCAGAGACAGATTCCTCAGAAAAAACATGCATGGGTGGATACTGAACTGTCTCTCTCTCTCTAGCTGCAAGACTCAGTGGAGGGAGAAGGGATGGCTGAGGTGGGTATTGAGGCTCAACTTGAGGAGGTAGTTTATGCTGCTCCTGAAGATGATGATGAGCGTGGCATTAGGTGTGGGTGGGGTGGAAAAACTGCAGAAGTGCTTGCATGCAACTATATACTAACCTGAAACGTCTCCAGCAGTGACAAAAATAATTAAGTTGCTACTGTATGTATCAACCAAAAAATGTATTTGAAATAGCACGGATGTTCTTACCAACGTGTTTTCATAGTATGGCTATTATAAATAATATACACTAATGTATATTAACTAACACTAGTTATAGGTAAAATGCACATATGTCTGTTTTATTTTTTATTGTATCAATCATGTGTCAATGCGTAAAAAATAATTTAACAAATGATGTCATGTATGATACATTCATACAAACAGTATCACACGTTTGTATGTTTTTTAAACTTGAATTTATTGAGTTTTTAATTTCAGATCGTGGAAGGAGGGAACACAGAAAGAAAAGGTGTGGGGTGAGGGGGGGGGGGAATACCAGGTTCCGGTCATATATGGTACAGTACAGCAGTTGGTTCACAGAGAATAGAGTGGTCCTTAGGGTGACTGTTAGTTCAGACTCTGCATAGGTAACAACAGTTCACGAGAGAATATGAGGGATTTAGGACATTAAACAGGTACCTTCAAAGTGGTGAGAAAGACGTGCTATGAGAGCGTGGGCGATTCATTATATAAGGACGAGGGATGGAGAAATCTGTGTTTGTTAAGGTATCTTCTCCATGGCTCTCCACATGTTTTAGAACTTGTCACATGTACTGTATGATTAAGCATACCTGACCGTTTTTCCATTTGCTAATTATAACAGATCTTTTAAATAATTTGTGATATAGTTGGCAGTTGCCATTTGTTCCAGAATTCGGATATTGCACATCTTGTATTTTATTTATAAAAATGTTTTACCAGTAAGTAATACATTGAGAGTTACCTCTCGTTTTCAAGTATGTCCTGGGCACAGAGTTATAAAAAAATACATGGTTACATTAAAAGAACAGGGTTATACAGTCAAATCACAGACATTTAATGCACAGATATGAGTTAGAAAATTGGGTACAGGGGATAAAGGGCTTATGAGTTTCAGATTGAAATAGAGCAGCTTTAACATCACCAAACATCAGCGAACGGCAGCAAACGGTTCACACCCTTTGGCTGCCCTTTGGCTGTGCCAAAGACTGTCCGCCTTTGGGGCAACGCAGATGTACACTGGGGTGGTTGAGATTGAATCTGCTGCAGCTGTGAACAAAAAGATGTTTGTGTCCTCTTGATTCATTACCATTCCAGTGGGTGGGGTTGACTTTCCACAAAGTACAAGCACATGTTAATCCTTAGCATGCTGGTCCTGTGCAGATGGGAGCAGTTCTTGGGGAGCCCCATCAGGCTGACTGCCTTTGGGGCAACCAGATGTTCACTGGGGCGGGAATATGTAACTTATCAGTTTGTTGATGTGTTGTGGTGTATCCTGACAGCAACCATCGAGGAGAGCAGAACTATCCACTTTGATGAGCAGCACATTTGGAGGATTTGTATAATTTACCCTTCCTCCCATACTCTATTTTGTTCAGGCATGGCTTTAGAGTATCTATTCTTAATTGTGCTAACATTGGGGACATTATCCTGTTAGACATGAGGACACTAATGTCTGCTCATTTGTAGCTTGTACTGTGTAGATTTGCATTTTCCAGAGATTGAGGATTTACATGCAGATTAATTCATTTATGCCTGTTTAGGGGACCTCCTTTGTATGGTTTACATATTTGTGTGCTTTACTCAGAGATATTAATCCTGGTAGTTGACTGTACACCAGTGTTAGTTGACTTTACTATACAGCATGTATTATTTGACTTCTGTCTTCTTGCTGATTTTTTTGAGGGATGTTTAGATGGAGGGATATTATAAAGGGAAGTACCACAGACTATTTTAGTTTGTGGGAACGGGCCTGAGGAAGGGGAATCTTTGTCCCCGAAACGGTCGTTGCCCTCCTATAATATATCACCTTTACCGTACCGTATGTTATATGTCACCCGTGTTTTTCTCTTTTTTGTCAACCGCTTTTTCTTTTTCCCCTATGGTTGTTATTCCCCACGCTTTTTCCCCCACCTCCCTCTCTTTCCAGACTTGTGATTTTTTTGTTTAGCCCTCTTTTTTCATGTTAGGCTCCCTCCTAGCCTACAATAGGGTTGGCTTATGTTATACATTTATTGTTTCAATACATTACTGTTAGTTTTCTATTGATGTCTTTGACTTATTTTTTCATTTTTTGAGTGCTGGGAACCATTAGGTAGAGATATACTTCGGTTCTTTGAACCGTGTTGTTTTAGCTTCAAGGTAAATCTACCTTTTAAGTTATAAATTCCAAACTGTTCATTACGGGTCAAAATCTCTATTATATATACTCAGTATAATATTATTTTCAACATGTTTAATTCCATTGAATTTAAAATAGTTGGGATCACTATTATGACCCTTAACAGGGGATTTATCCCTGTTCAGGAAATGTGCCTCTAATCCAGCAGTGTGGTGGTTAACTGCTGATAGTCAATTAACCAACACCACCTGGCTGATTAGGTTTGTTAGAAAAGCGTGCCTTTGAGACAGGAAGTGAGATTGTTCCCGAGTCTCACAAATTGTGGAACTGACCATAGGGACAGAGGTCTTGAGCCTACCAGAAGAGGCTGCCAGCAAGACACAGGGGAAAGTACTTCTAAACCTGGATCCTGACATTGCCTTATCGCCCAAAGGTGTGGACACCAGACGAACAAAGAAGCCTTCCCCTACAAGAAACAGATAAGACTTTCCTTTCTAAGACTTTTTGTATATCTGCACATATCAAGATATATGTTTGGGGCTGGGAGACATGCTAATCTAAAGGGAGTTGTGGACTGCATAGGTTTCACTAGAAGTGGAACAGAAGCTTTGTTTGACCCATTATTTGCATATGTTTGGATGATTTTCTTGTGTTAAAGAAACAGGCACAATAAAAGCCTTATTTATTTTCACCTTAAAAAAGTCTCCATTGCATACCTCTGCACATGTCCTCTTACAGACCCAAATAAGTGTGATATAATAAATAAGTAAAGGGTTTATACTGGGTTAAAAATGCAGAAGCCTTTTATTATTATTAACAAGTTCAAGAATTAACATTTTTAAACATCTTTTAGTTTTACCTATGTATTGCAGACTACTTAAACAGAAACATCAATCCAGTTATTTAAATATAAAAATTTTATGCACATGAAAACTTTTGACAATGCAGAAAGAGGTATCCAAAAATAGCGATTAGAGCATAAAACCAATTATGTTACAGAAGGAAGTTAAAAAAATTAGAATTCGTTAGGTATTCTGTATAGTGGAGAACTAGACTGCCATGGATAATGTCTAAATGATAGATTTGATCTAGAACCATTGCTAATTTTGGACTTAATGCAGCAGTCCCTCCAAAATTACACTTTATCCCCAACTTTAACACACTTCATAAAGCTGAATGAATAAGCATGCTGTACTGTTTACTCCTTCCCCTTAATGTTTGCTGTCATAAGTTAAAGATATGGAGTGGCCCACTCCAGTCCTCAAGAGCAACCAACAGGTCAGGGTTTTAGGCTATCCCTGCTTCAGCACAGTCAGTCTTTGACTGAGCCACTAATTGAGCCACCTCTTTTGAAGCACTGATATTCTGAAAACCTGGCTTGTTGGTAGCTCTTGAGGACTGAAGTTGGCTACCCCTGTTATAGACATAATAGTCTGCAGAAGTTCCCAACTCCAGTCCTCAAAAATCCCTAACAGTCCAGGTTTTAAGGATATCGCTGCTTGATCCACAAGTGGTTCCGTCAAAATGATTGAGCCACTTGTGCTAATATGAGACTTAAAACCTGGACTATTATGGCTCCTTGAGCACTGGAGTTGGGAACCACTATGGAAAACCATTAATATGGTTGGGACCCGTGACAGGGAAAGACACCCTGCCCCTTAATATGTCACATTGTGTCTAGGTAAACGGGGCCCAGAGTTGCTGGCCACCCCAAAAATGTATCCGGGAATCAAGTCAGATTCCCGGGGACATATAGGCACAGACCTCCGGTCAAAATCCTCCCTTGAAAACAGTTACGCGACTCACCGCCAAGTTCCCTGCTTCAGCACAGACCAGAAAGGTAAAGGGGGCATTGGGATGTGAGGTGTCCCTGACACAGTCAAGAGGTCCCCAGGTTAAGGGGGATACTCATTTAATGCCCACGTCACTCACAAGCTGTATAGGGTTAATTGGTTAATATAAACCCTATCAGATATTTAAGAAAAAAATAGTTTTGAAACAAGAAGGTTATGATGGAAAAACTATGGAATTTCCGTAATTATCATTGGAAATCACAAAGTTTTTCTCGCGTCTGCTCAAACCCACCTTCAAACATGTGGAGAGACACCTGGGCACAAAATGGAGCACACCTGAGGTACCTGGGTTATTTGCTTCTAGGATATGCAAAGTATATTCAAATGACTCCTATTAGCATATATCCCAGGTATCTCCCTCCCCTCATATTTCTAGGTCTGGAGGGAGCTAACGCCACCTTTAGGTAAGACAGGCATATCACGAGCCATGTTAGCTAACTCCAGGCAGTGCTAACTTAACATAGCATTAAGTCTGTTCTAATGCGATCACTAACTGATGTTGTTTTTGCACATAATTTGCTTTGTGATTGGTGTAAACCTTAGGGGGCATAATGTCCATTACTGATTTTGATATATCGTTATGAGTCCTGAGTTAACAGAGCTTTATGAATCTGGGCATTTGTACTATAAAGTGTTCCTGACCTCTTTAGTGCGTAAAGGATTTAATTGACCAATCATTTTCAGCACAAGCACTTATCAACTCTTAATGCAATATTTGCCACAAAAATATTTTTTCAGGCCAAATGCAGGTGTATATATAGATTTTAAATGTGTATGTATATATGTTTTTTAAGTAATTAATTTTAAAATGAATATGTTTAACTTACTTAAAATGCTCAATTTTATTTTAGGAACACCATAGATGACATTTTAGTTTTTTTAAGTAAAGACTAAGCTCTGGCCGATATAAATCTTACTGCTGTTAGCAAATGCATGAAAAATATTAGCTACAAAAACGCGATGATAAACGGACAGAAATCTATGGCTATTTGTGGGATTGTTGCTAAAGATAGATCAAACTTCCTGTCTGTGGATTGTAGATGGCGTGAGACCCTGCTGTCAGTTACGTGCCTTTGTCTGACTGGGATCTGCTACTGCACAGATACTGTTCTTGTTCACAGCTCCAACTGCTCAATTCTGTTAAAGCGTCTAAATATAGAATTTTATAAACAGTTTGTTCTATTTGTGTGGATGGGAGGGAAAGTCGGCAAGAGCAAAAAATACAGGCAAGGCTTTGGAGAGAAATACAGACAGGGTTTTGAAAAGTAATTGCAAACAGTTATTGATTTGTAATTAATTGTGTGCTTTGTGTTTTGTTTCCTGTGAGATGTACAAAATTAAGTAATGTGCGCTTGTGTAAGCGTTTTTATTGTTACAAACTTTTGTCAGGAGTATTCACATTTAAAAAATATACAGTATATAGTCTATCATGTACAGCGGGAGTGTGCAAAGTGGAGGGCGTGCCAAACAGGGGGGTGGGAGAATTTTCAGGGGGGGGGGGGGGTGCGGCGGCTACAGAGGTCCCGTAATGTCATTTGACACCGGAGCCTTGCAGGAGGGGGAGGGGCGCGAGCCGGGAGGTGAGATGGCAGGGGAGCGTAGGGTCAAATGTTTGCGCACCCCTGATACACAGCATTCTGACTTTTTATGAGGCCAGAATGGATATAATTTTGGTAAATTAGTTTGGAGTTTTAATGCCTGCTGCCCATCAGTTTAAACAATACCAATTAAGGGCCAAAAAAATATGCATACATTGATGTACTGTATTCCATTATCATACTGTATGTGCAGTAATGTTTCCCTTATTTGCTATATTGCTTTCAGGCTGTAGTGATACTACAACAAGACAAACTGGTACAAAATGATAGTACATTCATTAGTTGCCATGTACCCAATTTCTGAAGAGTATGCCTGCTGGTGCCTACACATTCCCATACTATACTACCCACTTTTATTTTTGGATTGTGTCCACGTGCAATGGGAGGAAGACTGGTTTATGTAATCTCAGAAAAGAAAAAGATGCAGCGCACGACTCACAGCGTAAAAATGTAAATATATTGTGACAATATTAAAGGGTAATTTTTTCACGTACGGAAGATTCAATCTTTAAAATAGGGCATATTTAGGGCACATGTTACCACTGCAGCATTTAACTGGTTTCTGCTCCGTGGATGACAGCCGCCGTTTTACCCCAATCAGGTGAGTGGAAACGTCCTCATGCCTAGACGTATTCGTATCCGGGAAACCGCTGTCGGATGACATGAGACTTCACAGTGGTAGCTCACTTCCTCGGTCATTTGTATCCAGGATGCTTTGTGGTAGATTTTGGAACAATATATCCCCCACACTTTCGACAATATAAGCCGTAGTACTCCCGGTGCCTATAGCGGTTCCACTGACGTCACGGAATCATGTCGCAATTACGCGGATTCCTGAAACGCCAGGATTCAGAGGGTGAAGACTTCTAAAGGTAAGGAAAATATTGAATGTATGTAAATGTTTTTTTTTTTAATGTTTTTTGATTGTATTTATTTATGAAGTTTTTCATTGCCCATTGACTGCCAATGTATTAATCTGTGCAGGGTACAGATAAATACAGTGTCAGGCAAGGCTTTTTTTTGCCAAATGCCTGTTTTGTATTGATTAGTATTTTTTTCTATTTCTGTTTATTGTTTTGATCGAATTGTTTGAATTTGGATGGCTTATTTTTAGTACATTTGTGGATTGGCTAGCGGTTTAAATTAATGTATTGTTTTGTAAGCTATTGGTTTTATTTATTTAATTGATTTGTTGGCTAGTGCTTTTATTTATTGAATTGATTTGTTGGCTACTGCTTTTATTTATTTAATTGGTTGGATAGGTGTTTATTTAATTTTATTCTTATATTTTGGAATAGCATAATTTTCATTCTTTTGCTGTTTTGGTGATATATAAATGTTATTCATATGTACTATTAGGCTTTTTAATTATTTTATCATTGGGGAGTTTAGGTGCTTGTGTATTTCTTTTATTATTGTGTATTTTTGGCCTTAATGATTTTTATTAGGTTGACCATTGACTGCTATTGTGACATATCATCAGTGTTCGACAAACCTATACATTTGCTCGCCCCGGGCGAGTGGATTTAACCCCCGGGCGAGTAAATATTGGCCCAAGCAGCACACGTTTGGTACTAGGTGGCGAGTAGATTTTGTTGTTTGGCGAGTAGATTGTTTGGTGATTTGTCGACCACTGCTTATCATGCCCATATTAAATGGGTATGATAAAACACTGTGCCAGTCAATCGGTACAGGGTGGGTATAGTGGGCTCTTGGGTGGGTGGATAGGCCTCCCGGGTGGGTAGCGGGGGAGGTTCGGTAACCCTTTAATTACTATAATGGTTATTAATCACTAAGGTGATTAAGGGGTTAGGGGCCATTAGATTGTATTTTTTCATGTACTCTTGCTGGCAACAGAGGACATGCACCTGGAGTATGCTGACGAGGACGCCCTTCTTGATGGCATGGGTAAGTAGAAAGTTTTATTTACTTTATTTATGCAGGCTGGATAATATTTGATTTTCTAATGGGCAAATGCACTATATTTATTTATGCTGTCTGGCTAATGTTTGATTTTGAATGGGCAAATGAGCTATTATTCATATGTGGATAATAGTTATTTTGCCCATTTCTGTATGTGTTGGGGGAGGGTTGGGGGTAGAGGAGGTGGGTAGTAGGGTTGTTGTGTGTATTTTTGTTTATTGTTGATACAGGGATTTGGTGAAGAGAGTAGTAGCCCCTAGGATACATGTTTAGGCCTACTGGGAGGTAGCGAGGGGGGGGGGTTAACCCCATTCATTGCCTTAGTTGTGTTAACGCTAAGGTTATGAAGGGTTAAATCCACCCGCAACTCCCCCCCCCCCGCAAGGCCTAAACACCCACCAAGGGCCAAATACCACCTTCACCCACCCACGCTACCCACAATAAAATGGGCACTGGTGGTTAACCCATTCATTGCCTTAGTCACTAAGGTAATGAAGCTGTTTTAATATAAATTTTAATACTAGTGTAGATGAGCAGGGGGTCTCCGGAGCAGAACCGCGTTCATTTGAGGTCTGGGGACTCCCTGCTTCCCAAGCTACAGGCCCAGTTATGGGGTGCTGGTATCTCCTATGCATTTTATTCCCACGGTCAAGTGACACGAGACATTTAAATGCATAGGAGATACCGGCACCCAAGAATGGGGCCTATATCTCGGGAAGCAGGGGGTACCCGGACCTGAAATCAAAGCTTTTCTGCTCCGGAGACCTCCTGCTTATCTACACTAGTATTACATTTATATTAAAATCTTACGATCGCTGGCGAGATATGCGCAGGGGGAGGCGGCTCTCTTTGTGCAACTCTCTCTGCAGCTGGAACAAATCGCCCTTTTGAGGGAGGCGATCATTACGTCGTCAGCTACTCGCCCACTTTGGGAATTTTGCTATCACAGGTAATTGAGGCGTTCTGAATACCGTGATAGCAACGCTCAAAAAATTGGCGGCGTAACCAGCCTAGCAATTTTTTTTATGAAGCCTTATAGAATAGGCCCCTTCATGTTTATGAAGGTGCAAAGGACAGATATCAATTTGTCACTCAAACTCAGCACTAAAAGCATGAAGTTTCATATCTACTCATGTATGTTAATTATACAAACCCAATAGTAAAGATAGCATTCTAAGTATTATAGGAATAAAAAAATAGGACATTTTATATGGGCTTATGTTTTTAATTAAAGGAATTGCAGGATAAAGACCTGGCAATTGAGTTATTAAATCAGAAATTTGAACATAGAGGGGTGTGTTTTGCCTATTGCACATGTGGATTTCCATATTCTCAACTTAAAGCCCTCCCTGAAGTAATTTGATGATGTTATGCGGTAATGTAATTAGATAAATCTAGTCTATTCCCTTTTATTTGATGAATCTGTCTGCATTTATTGTACTGTATGTTTTTGTAATCTTTTTTCTGTAACCTACAGTAAGCACCGTATTTTTGTATATTAAACCTAAAATGTAATAAGTAACTCTTTGGGCTCTGATTGAACTTTGCACGTTTTGAAGAGAGTGATTACATTTTTGGACACATTTCGCTACAATAGATTTTTGTGTGTTAAGTGCATATTTTCTTTAGTAAACAGGGACCAAAGACTATGCAAGAGATATCTTGATATCTCTTTGGTGGTTTCAGAGAGTAAAGATATATGTTGTGACGGATTGATGGGGGTTATTATTCATTTGCGAGACCTTGCATAGGTAAAATGGATCAGCAGGATAGCAGTGTGTATTAACCCTCATCACATATACACATCACATGCTCACAGTGTGCCGTACGTTACACATTTGAAAAGATTTAATTTTAGGCTTATATTGACATACTGTGTATGTGCCACAGGTATGAACCCTTTATATTTGCTGTATGCTTAGACATTAATTATTTTTCATAATGGCTAGTAACAAACATATCTCCCAAATGTTTTGATCTCTGGTGATTTGTACTTTGTCAACAAGAATATGTTTGTTTCTCATATGTGGTAAATACATGCCAATGTATCTGCAATTTAAAAAAAAAATCTCCCCAAGAGGAAGAATAAGTTCCAATAAAACGTACTGTCTCCCTTTCTGCTTTAGTAATATGCACATCATCTCTATCTGCCTGCTTAGCCCGCTGGTAACTGCATACACTGTAACCTCTAGCTTTCAGCCTACCTTTCAATTCCTGAGCTCTCTGTATGAACATTATATCTAAGTAACATGTACATATTATTCACATATACTCATTCACTGGTGTTCCTGCTATCTTGGATTTTGGATAACTGCTTGAGGCATGTAGCATGATTGCTGAATTCCGCATCCCCTTCATTTCAGAACATCTCACCCAAATTAGATCTAACTGGACAGAATCAGAATTTGGATGAAAACAGACAGCATTTTATTAAACAAAAGCAGTCCTTCCAATCCATAACATTAACCTCTTAAATCAAGTTTTAACAATATGACAGCCACTGACTTGAATGTGAGTGGGCATGTAAGAAAACAGACTTACCAAAGGTTAGCACAACCGAGCTGCAAAGCTACCCAATGTCGCTACCTTCCCAAGCCCATATTGGGCAAAAATTCCAATACACACCTCAACCACATAGAATTGGCAAGGACATCCCACTACTGTGACAACAACCCATATTAATACATGCCATACATTTTGGATAACATAAAACAAATATACATGGAAATATGACAAACAAAACTAAATTTGTAGGGTGGATGGGGGGGGGGGGGGGGGAAACATTCTACTCTTCTGCTTAACCTAAAATGATTGACAATTGTAACTGTTAAACCAACTGCCAATTTAAACTATACCCACATTTTAAAACCCACCAATACACAATTAATGACTCCTCAGATAAAACATTCCACTGTGAAACCTAAAACTGAACCCAATCCACCCCAGGGGAGTCCTCATCATCTATCATGTTCCCCATTCCCGTTTGGTGCATGGGGCTCTGATGCTTATTTCTTGTTTTCTTTCTAAAAAGATCAGTCTGTAATAACCCCGTTCATCTCCTTCATGATAGTTATATCTAAGAAGTTAATCAAAGAGACTAAATTCCAAAGTCAATTTGAGGTTAAGGTCAGTCCAATTAAAAGACAGTTTGGGGGAAATTAAGACTTTTTAGCTATTGCATTGAAAAATTATATTTTTGGGTGGAAAAGAAAAATCCCTGAGTGCTTATTTGGATATTTTCCGGCCTCTCTAAAGTCACATTGGTTAATAGATGTGTAAATCACCAACAGTCCTTAAGAAAGGGCTAAGGGATATCCTCATCAACTACCTGAAGTGACAACATTATTTGACTTTTGTGGCTTATTGAACTCTTTGGAGTTCTTGATACATAGCCCAGTCTTACCTGGCCAATTTGGTGATGATTTAAAATGTTAATTAGGATAGCTTATTTTTGCCTTTGGTATATTTTAGTTTGGTAAATTGTATTCTACATTTAACAAATAAATGACCACATCTTGCCACGGCACTGTATAGTGTATGACTGTGCTGCTTTCATGTTTTATGATTACTTAAAAAAAACGCACAATGGGGCTTCAAATACAGCAGCATTATAAAACTCTTTCAGAGAAGTAGACATTTTTTTCCTTTTTTAAGTAATGTAATTATTTTTCTTGGTGGCTTCTCTATGAGGAAGAAGTAACACCTTTTCAATGTACCTTTTCCTTCTTCAATTTATTTTGAGCAGACAATATAAAGTCCCCAGCGCTAAAGTCCAAGATACCGTGATCTTATAGGCAGTCTCTGGTCTTTAAGATGGTAATTGGTCTTTTGGTAAAGATGCTTCAGATGGAATAATGTCCTTGTAAATGGATACACCGTCTGGAATGACAGATACAAGACACACTTGATTGCGCAGCGTATTTCTGCAATCAGAGCCCTATCTGAGAGTGAGAGGAATACTACTCACATAATGGACGCCAATGCAGACAGTTGAGAGGATCTGTGCTTGCTCCCCTTCTCCTCTGCTCTTCTCACGAACCCCACGTGGAGACTGCTTGCTGGAGGCGACCACAATCTTTAATCTCGTCAGGGGTTAACTCGTTGCGAAATCCCACCGATATATGACAAGGATAGGCACAATATAGTGTAGTATGAAGTGACCTTTATTAAACTAAAAACACTTTTAAATGGTAAAAACACTCACATGGTGCAATACTGGACCGTATTGCTCAAACTGCCGTCCGCAGCTTGTATACCCTTCTGCCGCAATGGAGAGGATCCCTGCACACTGACACGCTGTCGACTCGGCGTGTGACGTCAGTGCTGCTGGAAGCTCTCACTGGGGTCAGGCTACGGGTGCTGAGGGAGCCATCTCAGCACCCGTAGCCTGACCCCAGTGAGAGCTTCCAGCAGCACTGACGTCACACGCCGAGTCGACAGCGTGTCAGTGTGCAGGGATCCTCTCCATTGCGGCAGAAGGGTATACAAGCTGCGGACGGCAGTTTGAGCAATACGGTCCAGTATTGCACCATGTGAGTGTTTTTACCATTTAAAAGTGTTTTTAGTTTAATAAAGGTCACTTCATACTACACTATATTGTGCCTATCCTTGTCATATATCGGTGGGATTTCGCAACGAGTTAACCCCTGACGAGATTAAAGATTGTGGTCGCCTCCAGCAAGCAGTCTCCACGTGGGGTTCGTGAGAAGAGCAGAGGAGAAGGGGAGCAAGCACAGATCCTCTCAACTGTCTGCATTGGCGTCCATTATGTGAGTAGTATTCCTCTCACTCTCAGATAGGGCTCTGATTGCAGAAATACGCTGCGCAATCAAGTGTGTCTTGTATCTGTCATTCCAGACGGTGTATCCATTTACAAGGACATTATTCCATCTGAAGCATCTTTACCAAAAGACCAATTACCATCTTAAAGACCAGAGACTGCCTATAAGATCACGGTATCTTGGACTTTAGCGCTGGGGACTTTATATTGTTTGTTCATTGTATTTATCAGGTTTGGAATAACCTGTCTTTATTGTTACCTAGCCGCTTAATTCACAGTATTTTTGTTACTCACCAATTGTTGCACTAGCAAATTTATTGTTTCAGCACATTTAGCACATACTGTTAGCACTCATTATTTTAGTGTAGGTTAGCGCTTTTGGAGGGGTTATCATTTTTGTTTTGTTCGTTCTTATTTTGAGCAGAGCTTGACCTTTCTTCACTTCTTCATTTGGCAAGAAATTGTAACTGAACTTCAGTAGATATACTTGTTAAAGGCATTTTGTAATGGATTGCACATTTTATTCGACAAAACAAAGCAAGCGTCTTCGATGGTGGTATGGCCAAATTCCTGAAGCTTTTATGGCCTTCCAGCAAACCCTATTGTGTAGTTTTGTTGGAATTTCCAACTCTGTATAAGCAGGTGACAAATTCAGAAATGCTTTATAGACGCGTTAGAAACTCTGCCAGGGGTAGCAGCAGTTGGACTGCCTGGCCAGCCCTATCTTTGTGTAGACATTGAGTTGCAAGGCAAAATATCTTTCAAAAGGATAAAAAGCTTATTTAACCAAACATCTCCTCAATATGCTCTGAAGCTGCATCCCCGAGCTGGGGAAAGGTGCAACTTCATTGTATTGAACAGGACTAAAATCTTCTTCACCACAGGGAAGCATTTTGTGAATAAGCTTATTAAATAAGTGCCTAGGATGGAGAATGTCCTGGGGATTGTTAGCCATTGGTCAGAAGTAACGGGACAAGCGGGAACATACGGTTACAACAAAGTAAAGTAAGAGTTATTCTAATATAGTGAACACAAATATATACAGGTGTCAAACAAATACATATATACTATGTCTTAATATTTAGTGTGGCGGGGGACATAAGCTTTGTGGGATATCAAGACAGTTTGCAATATTTTAATAGACGAAATAGGGTTTCTGAGGGGTATTATGGTAAAACAAAAAAAAAGGCAATTTAGAATAGCGCCAGTCAACAATGGCTGGCAATCCAAGTGTACTGTATACAGCACTAGAATACTTACTGTTGCTTTTGCATCATTAGCACATACTGTGTATACATCTGAATTTAAATATACTGTAAAGTAAGTACTATACCTAATTGCTCTAGCCGTGTTTACTGCAGGTGATCTTCTTCACTGCTACCATGAATGCCCTTCTGGAATAATTATGTTGAATTAGCCTTGATTGAGAGGACAGTGAGAATAAACACCACAAAAGATCAATATAGAGTTGAAAATTATTTGTGCACTTAAAATAATGTAAGTTTTATTTTCTGTAAAAAGAATGAGTCTTGCGTGGTTAGGCGTCTATGAACAAATACAGAGAAGTTATACCATCACTATATTGAAAAAAGTTAAATACTAAACAGAAATATTGCACTTCGACAGGAATTAATATGGCAGTGAATTGAACATTTCTTTATGAAAAAATTGAATAGTAATTATATGCAGAATAGATCTCTGAGGCATAACCTTCCCAGTTTTACATTATAAAGCTTTTGCTCTCACACGTACTGTAAGGGGCACTACGAGTTAATTGAGCAACTTCTCTCAGATTTCTGACACTTTTAATTGCAAATTGTTCATATGAAAAACTGAATTAGCCATATAATTTTATACAAAGTACAGTATTTGTAACAGCAAATGTTTGCTGTATTATTCACTTAGTAAGTTCCATGCTGTTTTAGCATATGCTATATTAAATTTACATTTATATTACGCTTTTAGAAATCACTCCTGTCAGATATAAACTGATAGTTAAAACTATTCAGCAATACCCCAAACTTACCCTACAATGGTGTTGTGAAGGCGATGCTGCTATTTTATTACATGTTTATTGATCAAAAAGTTAAAACTAATGTGTATATAGCATTACAAGGAAATGTGTGCAGAATCGCCTCCTAGTGATTTTGTTGAGGGGTAGTTGCATAAGTGTCAGCGAGTGATGCAGAGGATTTTGGAAGTGATGCCACTGTACTGTATCAATAGAATAGTGCTTCCCAACTCCAGTCATCAAGAATCCCCAACAGTCAGGTTTTAAAGATATCCCTGATTCTGTACAGGTAGCTCAGTCATTTTGATTGAACCACCTGTGCTGAAGCAGGGATATCCTGATAACATGACCTTTTGGGGGTTCTTGAGGACTGGAGTTGGACATTTATACAAGGCCCAGTCAATTACAAGGTACGGTATACATCTGTGGAAAAGACGGAACAGTGTATCAATGGATGGGTGATACAGAGGATCAGAAGTAGAGGAGCCAGTGTATAACCGAATAAATGTGCCGTAGGAAAAAGTTTTGTTAACATACTGTACATGGTTACAACATATTTGTAGTCCAATACTGAGTTTCCAGAGAGTTGGGGTTGCCTGAGAGCAGGGCTCAGGTGCACTTCAGCGCTAATTAAAATGCTTTCAAAGGCAGCCTCTGGCAAACGCTGCTCTCTTTGGCTGAGCTGCCCAAAATTAGCTTTACCCTGATAAAAGCAAGGCCCTGCTGCCAAGGGTGGTGACTTATGCCTCATGTAGACCTGTATTTTGTTTTGGATGGTTTTTCTTTAGTTCTGCTGAAGTTAGCCATTTCCATTCTGTTGTGAACTGTATTATTTTCTGGGCTGAATAAAATATAACATTTCTGTTCAACTGAGCTCCTGTGTCTAGCCACTGATTCACTCCACAACAGAGTGGTACAGAGGATCAATGGTAGAGGGACCAGTGTACCAATGGATGAGTGTTATAGAGGAGCTGTAAAAGAGGGTCCAGTGTACAATGGTTGAGTAGTATAGAGCAGTGGTTCCCAACTCCAGTCCTCAAGAACCAATAGGTCAGGTTTAAAGATATCCCTTTAAATGAATAAATGACCGAACCACTGATTGAGCCATCTGTGCTGAAGCAGGAATAGCCTTAACCTGATATGTGAGGGGTTCTTTAGTGGAAGTGGGGTCAGAGTATAACTGAGTGGTGCAGAGGATCTGTGGAAGAGGGATTGGTGTATCCATGTATGAGTCGTTTGCAGCATCTGTGGAAGAAACACCAGTGTATCAATGAAAGAACCCTACAATAATCCAAATGAAAGAACCCTAAAAAACTATTTCCCCTTACCTTTACGATAAGTGCTCAGGGGGTAGATGCAGCCTGTTGCATGGTGGCTGCGATATGCCAGTGGTGTGGCTAGTGGGGTTCAGTTTTAAGTACAATGTACTGTAGCTGGCCACATCTTTCCCATCATCTTTTTAACAATACTAGCATATTTATATACTTTATATAATGTCTAACATTACAATATAAAATTGAATAAGCTACATTTTATTGTGTCTTGTAAACTAAAATATCCACCTTTGTCAAAAGGAATTTGTGGAACCTCTTGTAACGTTGTAGAGAAACATGAAATTCCGTGGAACACATTTTGAAAGCCAATGTCATACCAGGGGTGCTCAACTCCAATCCTCAAGACCCCCAACATGTCAGGTTTTAAGGCTATCCCTGCTCCAGACCAGGTGGCTCAATGATTTGACTGAGCCACTGATTGAGCCACATGTGCTGAAGTAGGGATATCCTGAAAATCTGACCTGCTCGGGGGGTCTTGAGGACGGGAGTTGAGCACCCCTGTCATAGACCATAGTGAACTGATAACTGGTTGTAGCTGTCAGGTTTAAGAAGTGTTTTGGAACCATGTGATTTCAGACGTTTTCAGCGAGACTGTCAGCTCATAATAATACCACATCCCTGATACTGAACTAGCAGCAGAGGAGCTAACAAGCTGCAAAAAAAGCACAATTGCTAATCCATTACAGTACCTCTACAGACCAACACTGCAGGTTCAGATCCCTGGAGGTTAAGGAAGACCCTTAATTATATCCCAGGATCTTGCATTGTGTGAGCCAGAAGAAGAACAAAACAAAATAAACAAGCTTCATACTGTACATATGTCTGGAGCACATTGACACAAATGAAAATGTTTATTATTTAGCAAATTGCACTTTCTTGATACATATCACTTTAAGATTCTTTCTGTATAATTAGTTGAAACCTTAGCCTACATTTGTAAATTTGATCGTGAGTATGTCCAAG
Source organism: Ascaphus truei (assembly GCF_040206685.1). Lineage (NCBI taxonomy): Eukaryota > Metazoa > Chordata > Amphibia > Anura > Ascaphidae > Ascaphus > Ascaphus truei. The sequence goes on along the minus strand of NC_134484.1, from coordinate 384,682,454 downwards.
TTCGGCGAAAGTCAGTAATTGCACATTTCCATTTAGAAACCCAAATGATTTGCTAAATTTGGCACATTTTGTTTCAGCAAAATGTCATATATATATATATATATATATATATATATATATATATATATATACATCTATCAGATTTGTACATTTTGTTTACTTGCAAAACTTCAAAATAGTTCCCTGAATCCTTTGCCTCTGAGCAAGCAGAATAATTTCACATACCTCTAACCTGTGCTGTGAATTTATTGGAGGATTATAGGTGCATACACCGTATGGATCTGGCACTAGAGCGCATACTGTATATCACAGAAAACCTTGCTACCTCTAACCTCAGCCTGTTTCTTTTTACTTGAAATGGAAAAAACTATGCATAAATAATGACTGAAATTCGGAGAAACATTATTATTACTTTTTTTATAACATCTTCTTGTTTCTTGTAGAAATGTTACTAAGTGTAATGTCACAAAAATAAAGTGTCACATTTGTGTCACCTCCTCACCTTTGATAAATGAGTCTCTTAAAATGACTAAGCAGCCTGACTATAAAGACAGTGCCTGACAACCCTCAAGATTGGCATGCTTGTCAGAGCTCATAACTTCATATCCAGCTGGAATTCCTCTCAGTAAGACAGTTCCTCTCAGGGTCATTGCACAGGGATCAGTGTTTAAAAACAAGTGGCAGACAGGTTATAAAAGTAACAGTAATCATTTTATGAGGACGTGACCTGTATTGATCTAGATTGTAAGCTCACACGAGCAGGGCCCTCATTCCCTCTTTGTATCTGTTTGTGCATGTTTGCCCTCACCTGTATATAACTGTTTGTTTTTGGAATATACTTAACTCTGTATCCCCATTGTACCACGCTGCAGAATATGTTGCTCTTCACAAATAAACGATAATAATAATTGAGAAAATAAATATAAGGGCGCTGGATTATCTTTATCTATTAGGCTACATTTTGGAGGGGTTTTAACTTATATTTGTATTATTTTATTACACATAAATAAGGAGGGGAAGGATACAAAAATAAAGAGGTGGGAACAACCATTTTGTATCAAATTTCTTACAAACAACAACAGTCACTTTACATATCATACAAAATTTGGTGAACACCATATTTTTCGTTCAGCACACCCATATCCTCTCTCCCTCTGGGAGCACACCCCTATCCAGCATCCCAGGGCTCCAAGACCCTATCATACTTCCTAGTGGTATGGTTCAGAAATGAGGTAAGTTTCTCCATTTATTGAACATCATTGACCCTTCTAATGACCTCTCTTCTGGAGGGCGGGAGTGTCTTTTTCCACGCCGCAGCTACAGCGCATCTAGCTGCTGTTAGAATATGTAGAATCAATCTTTGTGTATGATGATTCACATCTTCCACAGGTTTAGCTAGAATAATCAGAGTTGGGTCTAACGGGATTTTGATATCAGTCAAATCTTTTATTAGTTTCAAAACTGTCCTCCAATACACCTGCATTACTGGGCAATTCCACCATATATGTGCCAAATCTCCTAATTGTCCACAACCCCTCCAGCATCTATCCATGGTCCCTGGGAACTTAATATTTTGGGGGTGTAGTGCCAACATTTTATATATATATATTCTCTTTGTTACTGTACATATAGAGGTTTTACCCACATTGTCCCAGATATCTTCCCAGTCCTCCCTTGATATTTCGGTCTTGAAGTCCAGAGCCCACTAGTCCATATATTTATACCTCTTTGGTATTTTTTTGTTTTACATAAATCTTCAAATTGTGTATATCTAGGAAATTCCTCATCATGGAGGCCCTGGCACACAAAATGTCAGACCTGCATATACCTAAATAGCTCAATTTGGTGCAAACCATACTTTCTCATCAATTCCTCAAAAGACATTAATCTGTCCTTTTCTAATAAATCTCCTGCCTCCAGAATTCCTCTATGCCTCCAAATTTCAAAACCCTGACCCTGAAAACCCAGGGTAAATCCCGGATTACCAAACAGGGGCACAAGCCTAGAGGTGGTTGAGACAACCTTATACAGTATGTCTTTTTTGCCATCTGCCAAATTTTCAAAGTAAATCCAATTACTGTCGGTTCCAACTGTCTCCCGGCCCTTGTCCCAGAACTAGACCACAATAAAGAAGACAGTCCAATCGGGTTTTTTAGCGAGCTCTCCAGATCCACCCAGGCATACACTCTTCTCGGAGAGTGCCAGTAAACCATTTGTTTCATATGGTAGGCTATATAATATTTTAGGATATTTGGAACAGCCATCCCACCTCCTTCCTTTGCGTCGAACATAATTGACCCAGCTATCCTCAGTTGTTTATGTTTCCAAATAAGCTGCATAATTCGATTCTGTATTTCTTTTACATTTGAATGACAGCTACCGGTAATATCTGAAAATAGTACAAAAGTCTAGGGAGGATATTCATCTTAAGTGAGGTTATACACCCTATCCACGATATACAATAAGAAATCCAGATTTGTAGATCTTTTTTAATTTTGGAGAATAGATCAGGGTAATTATATTTATGTAATAAATTAATCTCTAGTAAGGTAAATTCCTAAATATTTCAAATGGGTCTTTTTCCATTTATAGTCAAAATGTTGTTTAAGCACCTCGACTTCCTTTTCCGTTAGCGTCAAATTTAGAGCTTCGGATTTTCCCATATTTACTTTATACCCGGAGAGCTCACCAAACTCCCAAAGAGTGGACTGCAAGTTTGGAAGAGATGTCAATGGGTTAGATATAGTAAGAATAACATCATCTGCAAACAGCGATATTTTATAGCACTCGAATCATGTGGGGGCGAGTAGAAGGAATAATCTTTCTGCCCTTTATGTGAGCAATGTCAGGCGTCCAACAGACCAAATTCTTTGATTAGCAATTTACATTTCTTTGCTACACTGTAAGTCATTGCGGGGTGTGAATGCCATGGCTGTGTGGATTTGTCCACGTCCGGGTCTGGGACCATGTTAAAATCACCTCCTACAATATATAACTGTTCTTGATTATCCCCCATTGACTCCAATGTTTCCCCTAGAAAATCAATTTGTCCCTCGTTAGGCGCGTATATATTCACTAATGTAATAATTTGGCCTGAGAGAAGACCATGGACCACTAGTGACCTCCCTCCCTGGTCTCTCTTGACCTCCAGTGTCTGGAACGGGATACCATGTTTTATCAAAATTGCTACCCCCCTTTTCTTACTGGTGACAGACAAGTAGAATGTGATAGGATATGTCCTGCTTAAAGTATTTGGGGGTGGTTGGGAATCGAATTGTGTCTCTTGCAGAAAGACAATATCCGCTTTCAAATGTCTAAATTCTTTTAGAGCCAGTCTACAGTACATTTACTATTACTATTAAGGCCTTTGACATTCAGGGATGCTTACTTCAATGATATTTGACTAGTCATTTCCAATATCGTATCTCTCTCTCATGTGAAAGTTGAGAACGAAATTTTTTTATGGTTGTAGGGAACAAAAGGGGGTAAAAAAAAAAACAACAAAAAAAGGGACGTTCCCCGTCCAGGAACTTGGGGAAAAACAAAAACCACTAAAATTAAACTAAAAGATAAGATGAGTGAAACCAGCCACTCATCCCATGTTTGCGGCCAGACCCTACGTGACCTGGCGGGCATATGGCCCCACTGGGGTGACCTGACGTCGGGCATGCAGAGCTTCCACTGATCCTGCACACTCTGCCTTTATCTGCTCTATCTCCCCCGACGTGCCCTCACCACAACTTAATTAGATTTTTTTTTTTTAAATCTAAGAAAAACACATAAATTCCTAACACCCGTGAGACAAATAAACATAAAACTTTTCGTGTTAATATATACTTATACGGATAGACGTCCCGGATAGAAATATAAAGATATACAAGTATAAAACCCTGGGCTCACATTTTATCTTTAAATGTTCAATATCTTTTAGTATTAAAATTTTCGAAAGGCAAATTGCTCTTGGTTTCTCGTTGAGGCTTAATGTCCTATGTGTTTATAACCAAGCAAGAGAAAAAACAGCTCATCTAAATCTTTGCGCCAAGGCCCCCTCACCCATCGCTGGGATTCTCACCCATCGCCGTGACGAAACCGGTGTATTGACCGGTTTTGTCCGACGATCAGCATTAGCAAACCGGCACCCGAAAAGCAGGCAGGCAGGCGACTCCAAACAGTGTCTAAACAGTCCATGTAGTAAATTGAAGAAAATATAGAGGGAGACTGGAAGGAGAGCGGAAAGAAAAGAGGAAACAAATATAGCTGCACATCCGGGATTGTTTCCCTGAGTTGCTGTTGGTTGCTGAGCCGCCGGTCAAGAAGAGGGCCACAGACTCACCGAGAGAACCTCAAAACCACAGTCAGTCTTGAATCTTATCTCTGGGCAACCGCACCCTCAGCCAATCGATTGTCCTCTGTGTTATCTTCTCTGGGTCTTCAGTAATGACCCGAACCTTCGCTGGGGGTCAGATCCAGTGCCGATAGAAAAGACGTAGATTCCCCAGGATAGCACCTCTGTGGTTTACCACCAGACAGAATGGAAAGCTCCACTGGTAACGAATACCTTTTTCCTGTAGCACCGCCATCACCGGACGCAGCCCTCTCCTCTCAATTGTCATTCTGGACAGATCTTGGAAAATCTGGATGCAAATGTTTTCAAATGCAATTGAGACGCTATTTCTGCAGCCTTTTGTAAACATGGACATGGCAGATTTGTTAATTCTGCCTTCTCTCCCTGTTCTCTAGGTCGTCTATACCAGGGGGGCGCAAACTTTTTTCCCTGTGCCCCCCTGCCGGCGGTCGCCTGACCCTTGTGCCCCCCTCCCCCCCACTTACCTCAGCTCCGGCGTCATGACTTCGCGTTGCCATAGCAACGTGACATCACATGACCTCACTGCATCATTTGATGCCGCGTTGCCATGGCAATGTGTGTGTCGCCAAGGTAAGTAAAGGTTTACAGAGGCCCTGCAGCTCCCCCGGCACTTAATTTAAGTGCCTTCGGGAAGCGTGCACTCTGTAAACCTAGCGCCCCCCTGCAGGCAGTCTTGCACCCCCCTGGGGTTTGCGCCCCCCAGTTTGCGCACCGCTAGTCTACACTGGCGACACACTTTATTCGAGCTCGGCTAGTCCCACGAATTCGGGTATACCCGGGTGTATTGAGGTTTGTGACTGTTTTCTGCCCGAGTGCATTGAGGTATTTTCCAGGCAGGGATTGAAGCATTTTATTCCCGCTGGCTGCAATACTGCACAGTATATATATATATACTGCATTACAATTCATGAATTTATGCCATCTGGTAGACACGCGAAGCATTGCAGCCTATTAAATCCTAATCATTATCATTTAACAGATCAGCCGCCCGTCAGCCAGGCATGAACCCAGGCTGGGAAGGCAAACGCAACGGGGCTTGTCAGAGGTGAGGAGCGGCGCATTCCAGGTATCTGACAGGTACATACTGGGTATTTGCTCGAATAAAGTGTGTCGGTGCAGTATAGCATCCTTCATAGCTCTTATCTCTTCATTGAGATGCAGGACCTTGTCGTCAGTATTACCTAATTTTGTAGAGAAATGGCAATTTTATTTTCAAGCTCCGTAGTTCTTTTAGCTAATAAAGACAAGTCTGCTTTAAATTCCTTTACTGCTCTATCCAGCGCTGACTGAAAACCCACTTGCATTTCTTTCAACATGTTCTGGAGGTCCTGTTTGGTAATTACTGTATCTCGTTCTGCCATACTCTGCTCTCTGTCACACGCAGCTCGCCCCACTCCTCTTCCCCTGCTGTAGCCCTCTCAGCTGAATTTCTCAGGGGGGCCTTTCTGTCAGTAAAGTCCCCTTCAGACCCTACAGTTTGTCTCTCACTTTCCTTAAATGTTATTGTGGCCACGCACACCCATGTGGTCACATCGGCAGCGCCATCTTTAGCCCTTCTCTCCGTGGCCACTGGCTGTCCGACGCTATAGCCGGAGAGATCAGGCGTCCTGATTTAAGGGGCCTCCTTGCCGTCATCTCGGGGGGTTCCCTCGGCCGGCCCGGGGTCTCGCGGGGCTAATCGGGAGTGCGATCAGGGTTTATTTTGATAATTTTCGGCGGAGTGCACGACGCTCCCCTAACTCGCGTGCATCCGCTGTAACGTCACGCGCGTGCCCCCTATTAGGCTACATTTAACCACTTTTAACAGAAGAAATAGAACTGCTTAAGTGTTTCAATTTTGCATTTATTGAGAACGTGTCAAAATGTGATGCTACTCGCTACACCACTATTTGAACAATGTCTTTATCCTGAGAGTATACATGTAACACAGAAAGGGTACAGTATACACAAGGTATAATTGTGGTCTCTTTACTTGTAGATTCTGGAGGGGAAAAAATTGCGATATGCTCCAACTAACAAATGTAACAAGACTTACTGTCCAGGGCGCCACGGATGAACAAGTAGATAACCCCGGCGCCGGGGACAGTGCTTGACACGATTGTATTGTGGAGGGGTCCATGCTTCTGAATGGGACACCCTGCAGCGTTAATTATGTGTACAGAAGAAACTTTGGCTTGCTACATTTGAATGTTTACATTTATCTTTTGTTCATGTAAAGTCATAAAATATTGTATACTATGATTATAAAATGCATTATTTTACTGTACCTGATGAATTCAGTATTTTATTGCCTTAGGTTACCGTGTTGTGGGTTGCAGCTCCCTCTGCTGGTTAATGGAGTACATTATATTCCCATCTGAAATGTCTGAGCTGTAGTGCTTAGAGATACAGTATTAATTATTTATTTTTTTATTAACAAAATGTTTTACCAGGAAGTAATACATTAAGAGTTACCTCTTGTTTTCAAGTATGTCCTGGGCACAGGGTTATGATAAAAAAAAAAATACATGGTTACATTAAATGAACAGAGGATATACAATCAGTTCATAGACATTTCATGAACAGTTAGAGTTGGAAAATTGGATACAGTGGATAAAAGGGCTAGCGAGTTTCAGATTGAAATAGAGGGGCTTATACTTAAACTGTAATTGCAGAAACATTTATATACCTCCAAAAATATTAACCTATTATCCATATGGGAAGAAACATGTGAACACACTTGTGATACCTAGGACATATGCATATGTAAAGGATTGATTATATTTTATATATTTAAATTAGCATGTTTCTCAGGTGTGTTCACATGTATCTTACCATATGGAGTATACATTAGGTTAATCTGTTTGGGGCTATATAAATCAATGGAATATAGGTTAATCTTGTCCGAGGTATATACAGTAAGTCAATGGGTTCTCTTACTCTCTCTGATTTGATGGACAGGACGTGTAAAGGAGATGTCAAACTGTGCAATTTTTATGCGTAGATAATGATGAATGAATACTGCGAAAGCACCACATTTGTATCACGTCAAATTACATTCAGTTTTTGTGTGGTTTTCCATTGACAATATTGGTGTTTAATAAATAGGCCCCACAGAGCTATATTCAATCAGCAGTGGATCATAAGATGGGTTATAAGGACCTTACGGCTTAGCATCGCTTAGTAAATATATAGCCTGTATTTATTTTATGATGCGTTTCAGGTACTATATATAGTGATAGTAAAACCTTTATTTTTTTGTTTACATGGTTTATATAGAATAAATATCTGAATTAAATGTTGTAAGATGCACCATGTTTTCCCAATAAAAACCTTTAAAAGGATATTTATTAACAAAACTTGTTTATAAGGTGCAACCACACTCCACAACGACAGTTAGAGAAAATAACGCAATCTACAAAATACTGCCAATATTAGATATCCTGATGGAAAAAGTCGATGCAAAAAAATTATTTTTGTATGACAAATCTATGTTTAGTGAAATTAGAAATCAGGAAAACTGTAATTGTCAATACAATTCTCCTTTCCCCTGAATAGTCAATTTTTACCTTTGATGTCTTCACCCTCCGAATCTGACTCCATCAGCAACTTCTTGACCCTCGACACAATGCTCCTCAACAGCCGATGATCCTCCGGTAAGTTCTTCTTTCTTCTTTCATTTCTTCTTTATTTGTAATCCAATTGGGGGCGGGTGTTGTGTTGTCGTCTTCTTGGCTTCAAATGAGGTTTGTATAAGGCCTGCGACGTCACATTTGAGTGTCAAATACTATACCCCCAATCCGATTGGCTGGTGTACCATGTGACAGGTTTTTTGTTTTAACGGATGTGACATCATCTTAAAGGGATGATGTCACATCATTTTAAGAAAAATGGCTCGCATCACATGGCACTCCAACCAATCGGATTGTGAGATATACCATGTGAGGCATCAAATGCTACCCCCATTCCGATTAGTTGGAGTACCATGTGACGGCTTCCATTTTTTTAAGGATGTGGCATCATCTTAAAGGGATGATTTCACATCCTTTTAAAAAAATGGAAGCTGTCACATGGTACTCCAACCAATCGAATTGGGGGTACCATCTCACAAAAAAAACCCAGAAGAACACTGTCACGTCGTACACCAGCCAATTGAATTGGGGGTGTACCATTTGACACTAAAATGTGATGTCACAGGCCTTATATAAGACCGGTCCAATCTCATTTGAAGTCAAGAAGACGACGGGACAACATCCACCCCCAATTGGATTACAAATAAAGAAGAAAAGAAAGAAGAAAAGAAGAAAATGGAGAGGGAGTGGCTCAGTGAGGAAAGACACTCACTGGTACTGAGAGTTTGAAGCAGGGGAACCTGGTTCAATTCACTTCATCTCCCTATGCCTCAGGCACCAAAAACATAGATTGTAAGCTCCACGGGGCAGGGACCTGTGTCTGCAAAATGTCTCTGTAAAACTATCAGCGCTATACAACAACATGCTATTATTATTATTAACTTACTGGAGAACCATCGGCTGTTGAGAAGCATTGCGTCAGGGTCAAGAGGTTGCTGATGGAGTTGAATTCAGAGGGTGAAGACATCAAAGGTAAGAAAAACATTGATTGCATTTTATTTCATTGCGTTTTTTTTGTTTTTTTTAGGTTGCCCATTGACTGCCAATGTGTTTATCTGTGCCCATTTCAGACTATAGATAAGCACAGTGACAAGCAATGCATTTGTGGTGTTTATGCCTACCGGGTGGGTAGCAGGAGGAGTTAAGCCCTTCATTACCTTAGCGGTAGTAACCGATATAGTAATGAAGGGGTTAACTCCTCCCGCAAGGACTAAACATCCACCTTGGGCCAAATACCACCTTCACCCACCCCACCCCCACTACTCCCAATAAACAAGGCACTGGTATTTAACCCCTTCATTACCTTAGTGGTTAGCCGCTACGGTAATGAAGCCGCCTGTAAATGTATTTTTATGACATAGGATTGAAGCAGGGGGGTTCCGGAGCTGATATTAATGTGGGGCAGCTCCGGAGACTCCCGGGTTCAATCCAATGCAGTAAAAATACATTTTTTCTTCTAAGACCTACATCAAATCCCATCCCGACACCCTTAGTGTGGCAAGGTAAGATTTGTGATTAGCTTGCTTGTTAAGAGCCTCCATGATCTCATCGGAGGTACGAGAATTGGGTGATTTCTCAAAAAATGCGAGTTGGAGCACTTCCTGAACGAGTTTGGCATGTCATCGAAGCTTTCTGAATAGCAACCTTGCCAAATCGTACAGCAAGTGCTCAAAATCATTGAGTTAGTTATCGAAGTTTATAGAATAGGCCTGTATATGTTTTAACGACAACTCGTTATAAAAGCATGATCACTTTTTTCAATAGATATTGTTTGATGCCTTATAAGTGTAACACCTCTTTCCCCGGCCAATAAAAAAGTGTCACATCATGGTGTATTGGTAATATGCAGGTGGTGCTCAGTGTCTCTTTATTAGCTTTATCTCAGGGTGCTGTTATGGTAAGCAGTGGAAGAAATGATAGCGGGCATCAGGAAATTTTCTTTATCTTTTATTCCCATGGACAGTCAAACTATTTCTTCTTTAAGTGCCAACACAGCCTCCCCAAAGAGGCACATTACTTATCACCTCGTTGTCACTATATTTATGGCATCCATTGCCTAGCTGATGCTGTTCCTTATCCACTGACACCCACTCGCAAGGTGCTCTCCTGCTGGAGAATCCACACCCATCACCCTAACAGACCTTTCCAGATCCTCTCCCACTGAGTGCTTGGGTATCTGGGAACCTTGCATTCCAGCACCTCTATGATGACACTCCAACACACTCACTAGGGAGCCTCCTATGGAGTATCAGGTATGTCCCCTCTTGTGGGTGGTATACATCTCAGGACCATATACAGTAGCTCTATTTTCTAGAAGTGACACTTCCCTGACTGGAAAATAACTACGGTGATCCTACTATTACACACATAGTTTCCAACTAACAGGACTCACACTATACTGTATACTGTACAGTGAGATATCCCATCTCTATCTCCTCCAGGGATCCGAACCTAGAATGTTCTACCCCATAGTGCTGTCACTATCACTATGCAAAAAGGAGTGGCTTGAATTCTGCAAACTATCTATTACCCAGGGACATCTTTAAACTTCTTCTAGAACGTGAGTAAGGCTAGGTTTCTGCCTAGTTACTCTACACCAGGTGATGACTAGAGCGTTACACTGTAGCTACCCCTATAGGTAACCCTCTAGGGGACAGTAATGTAAAAAGTACTACTTTCCAATTCACCCCTGCGCCACCTTGTTTTTCTTATATTTATATGTAAAGCATGTGACAATGTATATTTCTACATTCTTACCTTAGCTGGCAATCGTTGGTGCTCCTGTTTTAAATCTGTAAAAATCCTGATTGTGTGCCTAACATAATGGCTGCCTTTCCGTTTCAATAAATCCTTCACTCAGTGTACAGTAACTCAACAGCTACAAGGTATCCTTATATTACTAAGGTAACATTATCTATTGTTATTGTTTACAGCTCAAACTGCTGGAACATTAGCAACAAATTATCACAAACAGGAATGTGTTGCAAACATCTTGCACTGCTTGAGAGGTGGGATAAAACTTGCTATAGAAATCAAAAGATCCCTAAAGAAGCAATCCAAGCAGCTTAAAAAAAAATCAAAACATTTTTTTTATTTTAATATATGCAGAATTTGATTACCTGAATTGAAAACGAATTACCTACTGTAAAGTGCCGATCAATTGGTTCTCCTGTGATCGATCAGCAAAATCCTGTTTCCAAGGGTTCACTAAATGGCTGCCTTTCAATTTCAAATCAATCCTTCACTCAGTGTACAGTAACTCAACAGCTACAAGGTATCCTTATATTACTAAGATAAGATTATCTATTGTTACAGTTTACAGCTCAAACTGCTGGAATATTGGCAACAAATTATCACAAACAGGAAAGTGTTGCAAATATCTTGCACTGCTGGGGAGGTGGGCTAAAACCTGCTATAGAAATCAAAGGATGCTCATTATATTAAAACTCATTAAAAATGGAATTAAGAGTTGAATTGTAAAATAAGAAAATGTAATAAGTATTATCTAATACTATAAAATGGATTTAGTTTTAAAAAATACACATGTAGGATATTGCTTGGATTTTCCCTTCAAAACACATTAAAAATGGCATTACGAGTTGAATGAAAGCAGAAAACAAAAAAAACAGTCACTATGTAATACTACAGAACTGATTTATATTAAAAAAAGACATATAAGATTTCACATGTTTTACTGCTTTAACCCCTTGAATAAAGTAGAAATCCCAAAGGGGTTACATTAGTCTAGTTAAAAAGCTGTTACATCGTTACTTTTGAAGTTGAAGAGACTGTCCCAGAAGACATGGCAAGGAGTATAATGTATAATGCATACTTTGAATCTAGTGCAACACATTGGGGTAGATTAATGGGGAAGACTCTTAGCACACTTAACCTACAACTTTAAAAATAAAAGTATAAGTGGCCAAATATGAGACAGGGCCAGTAATAGGGTACCATATTGATACCATAGGGTATCACCCGACACACACCAATACTCTCATAAGAATTGAAGAGGCACATTCTGGTAAAGCATCCAAGGCTGATGAATGGGGAGTGGTTCTGGCAAATGTAACATGATCGCTGTTACTTGGTTGCTTCATTGGCAGAGTGGGAGGTAGCAAGTTAGCTTAGCCCGCGACTGAGGTGGCCATAGTTGGCCTGCTATTGGTAAATAGCAGACTGCTATTTTGCACCCTGCTTTCCATATCTTTCACGTTCCGGGAGACCCATCCTAAACTTACTTACCTAAGACTCAATGAAAACATTTGCTTCCTGAAATAGAACAATATGACAGATCAAAAACAGCCATTAAATATCAATGATGGATCAAACAGGAGTTTCTGGGTAAAGAACAGGACCCATAAAGTCTCACTGACATTGTGGTAATACTTAAAAGTAACATATAATAAAAAAATAGATTAAAAAAGTGCTGGGGGAAATAATTGGGATAGCAATTGTTCAATGTTACATATCGTGTATTTAGCGTAAACATGATTTTAATCGATTTCTACAAAGTAGCAATTCAATTTTTTATTCTGATTCTTAATAGTCATTCAGGTCATATTTTTTAAGCAATGCTAAGCTGTAATACACGTAAAGCGCACCTTAAAGTGAAGTTCCTAGTCTGTGTCTCGTAGATCTACACAAAAAAAGATCTAAATTCTTTGCACCATGAAATAGCATTAATAGAGCGGATATATATATATATATATAAACACACGAGCTACCGCATGCACGCCAATGACATAGTGTGTACCTACTGTAGATACTGGCAAATAATTCCATGCTGTCACGGGGGCCAGTGGTGCTCTAGGGAAGGGGGATAATGTGAAGCAAAAAAAAAAAGAATCCCTTACGGAGCACACAGGTATAACGAAGAATAATGCCAAAATTTATTGAAGAGTTTAAACAGGGGAAAGATAAAAAGAGGTGGCGGGGGCTCCTCAATAATGTCTCAGTGGACACAGTAGAAAAAACAAATAGGTAGTGCTATATCCCACAGTGAGCTGGCAGCCTATGATATAACCCTGACCCCTAGTCAGGCTACGGAAGTGGAAAAAAAGTTATATCAGTGGCGCTCAACACTGTATTAATTAAAACAATTCTAATAGATAATATAGAATATACAACCAGAGCCACGGAAATCGCCCGTCCGATTGGATGCTCCACATGGTAAGGGTGAACATGTAAATATACAAAGAAATCAAATCATAGCATAATACTGTAAAACATACACATACATAAACAGACAACACTTAACAGACGCTGAGAACAACAGGTTACTAATCACAATGGCATTTAATATGGCATATCATTAATATCATAAAATACACTTATTACACATAAAATAGTACATAAAAACATATATAAGGTTCAGGCAAGAATCTCCAACTCGGGTGGGGGTACCTGCTTACCGAAAACAAGATGTAATCAGGCAATGGATAATTCAAAGAGTATCCCCTCTTATGGATAGCTGCTGCTGCTGCTGCTGTTGTAAATACCTGGGCTCAGACGAGGAGTCTCTTATGGGCAGGGACAGGTTTTTCCAGCTAGCTGCGTCTGCCTCAGTCCTCTCCCAGCACTGCAGAAGCTCCAGGACCGCACACACATATACTTCCTGGTCTGCCCGCACCACGTGCACCAAACACAGCAATGCTGAAATGCCGGATATTCCTACGCCAGCGTTTGGTTTCCCACAGCTCACAGCTCACAGCTTCCAGCTTCGGAAGGGTACCGCACTCAAACCCGAGTAGTAGGGACCTCACAGAACCACCCTACGCGTTTCGAAAGTCTTGCTTTCTTCCTCAGGGGTAAAAAGTAATGAAAAGTACTCCCTGTAAGTCCCGAAATATGTAGTCCCGGTTTAAAGAGACAGTGCATCCTTGTGATCTTGATCATGCGCAGATGAAAGGACTGGGACACTCAGCGTGTAAACACTCATGGACATGACATACAACAGTGAAAAAAACATACATAAAAGAAATAAAAGAATATAGCAATTAGTGCAATATATAAAATGCAGATGTGTATCTAATACCTATATACCCTCGTGGATAGGAAAAAAATAGTACATGTATGAATAAAAAAGGATGATTAACGAAAATTAACCCTGTTATTCGTATCTCAAATGGCCAAGACCCGGCCAGGCTAGGGATATGTAGAAGTATGCTGAGCAGAACTTGACCTTCTATAGGGTAGTATATACCACAAATGTGATACCTAAAGTGAACTAATAATGTGTATATATCTATACTTTGGAGTTTATAAATGAGTGTCTAATGAAGGTAGGAATAATAAATGATTAAAAGTGAAAATTATTAGTGATGGTGAAAGTGTACCTTACTGATGGAAATAAGAATGATACGTAATGGAAAGTGGAAGTTAATGGTGTGAAGGAAATATAACCATCAGAGAATGGTATTGGGTGAAATAAGTGATTAATATATGTTATATAATATTATAATAAAATGATAATAAAATAATAATAGAAAGGTGATGGTGATTACTACCTAATTGTTGAACCCTTCCCATAGTGAATGCCTGGACCTTACCATAAAATACATCACATTGCAGAGATTACATTGTCAGCCCAGGAGACTGATTGTCTCATCTATCAAGAAGGAACGGCTTCAGGTCAAATTCTATATTGAGTCCAGACGGTGCTAAAGTTTGTAGTTCGTAAATCCAAAAGGATTCTCTCTTACCTAACATGCTTGTCTTGTCCCCTCCACGCCAGTTAGGTGTAACAGCCTCTATAGCTACACATATTAGACCTCTAGGATCTTTGCCGTGCACATGAAGGAAATGGCTTGACACGCTATGGGACTCTAGACCTTTTTTGATATTATAGATGTGTTCATAGAACCGTCGTTTGATTGGTCTGGTGGTCATACCCACATACTGCAGACCACAGGGACATTCAAGGAGGTAAATAATATTAGTGCTATTACATGTGATGTGCTGTTGGATAGTATACTTCTTCCGTGTTTTTGTTGAAGTAAAACATAATTGTTTGGAACTGAATTTACATGCTGTGCATGTATTACATATGTAGTAACCCTTAGTGGCATTTTTGTTTTTATTTTGCTGACCATTGGATTTAAGTGGACAGCTTGGGGCCAACCTTTGGCCTATGTTAGCTGCCTTTGTGAATATGATTTTTGGTTTTGAAGGCAGTATTTGTGCCAAATCTGTATCTTTTCTCAAGATTGGCCAATATTTCTGAATGGTTTTCTTTATCCCAGGTGCCATCTGATTGAATTGAGTAATGAATGGTGTTTGCATTTGTGTATTGGATGGTTTAGGTTTATACTCTAAAAGTGTTGATCTTTCCAAAACCTCAACCTCTGATATAATATCGTCAAGGTGATTAGGTGAATATTTCCTGTCAATGAATCTGTTCCTAAGATCCTGTGCCTGATTTTGGAATGCGTCTAAAGTGGAGCTATTTCGTTTTAATCTAATGAATTGTCCTTTGGGAATGTTATCGATCCATGCAGGGTTGTGATGGCTATCGGCAGGTAGATAATTATTCGCTTGAACCTTCTTAAAATGAGTTTTGGTGTGTAAAGTGTTGTTAGAAATATATATAACTAAATCCAAAAATTCTATAGAGACATTACTTGAAACAAACGAAAATTTTAAATTATACGGATTGTTGTTCATGTATTCTTGGAATAGGTGTAATTGCTGTAGTGACCCTGACCAAATAAAAATAATATCGTCGATGTAGCGCCGCCATAGTACCAGGTCTGCTCCGTAAGGACAGCCGGACCAGATGGATTCATTCTCCCAGCTGCCCATGAATAAATTGGCATAGCTAGGAGCAAACCTGGTACCCATGGCGGTGCCACATACCTGTAAAAAATATAAATTATTAAAATTAAAATAATTGTGTGAAAGTATAAATTGAATGTGGACACAGGCAACAATGCATGGTGGTACACGGGTGTGTCTGGAAAAATGACCTATGCAAATAGAAGTATAATGGCATAAATGGTCAAAACGTTACCACCTAACAGCGAAGCCAATGTACTGGTATATCGTGCTGAATAATGGATAGGTGATAAACGGTACAGAACACAGGTATGTGGGCCACAGTAACACTGTGTTAAGGCTGCAAGTATCAAAGTCAACAAAGCACAAGAGTAAAGTGTGACACGCTAAAGTGTGAAGTAAAAGATGGTCTAAAAGTCCATATACTTTCAGATTTGGAACTTCACAAATGTGAGGCTGGAATAATAAAGCATGTCACTGTCCTGTGAAGATAAATATGTTCCAGATACATCATCGTGTAAAAATGGATAATAGTAGAGCACTGAGTCCAATCTCCGGAGATGAGGAGAGAGGACCGCCACCACGCTCCCACTCCTACGCGTTTCGATGGTAAGGTCTTCTACTGGGAGTGTGGCAAGGTAGAGCAGCAAGAGTCTATTTATGCCAGCATAACCTTTTTTACTCATTTGCGCCAGAAATCTTTGTAAGTGTAAACAGCTGTTGAATTGAATTATGTCCTGCTTTCCATTGGCTTGTCCTAGTCATGTGATTAGACGTCTTCATTATCTCAAGTTGCGTGGTGCGTCATCACCATAGCAACCAGACGCCGATCATACGTAGTAGGTTGTTACCCGCGCCGCTGGAGCTATCTAATGGCTAGATTTAGCGGCTTACATTACACAGAGTTTCATTCATTCTTGATGCATCGTGCGTCGTTGTCAAGGAGACGCATCTAACAGGGGTCCCATACAGACTAGGGGGTTATAGGGAGGCATATAAAAGAAATTGTTTCAAAAGAGAGATGCCACGATGTTACCTAGACAACCAGATGTTAAAAGAATATGGCCCCTGCATATTTACCCCTGTGCTGCGATTTGGTAGATGGCATATCAAAGCAAGAAGCTGGTATATAATAAGATTCAGACGATGTTATGATGATTATACATGGATTCAGGCTTGATATCTAGTCCCAAATACACATAGCCATATGCAGCGATAGCCTCCTTGGAATAAGATGTAATTCTTGGTTGATAAGGTGAGGATATAATTTGATTGAAGACTATTGTCTCTCCGAAATGGCATCCATCTTGGGGCCAATCAGGGAAGACAGGAACTAGATAGCCAATGCAGCAAAACACTGGGACTGCATATATCTGGGGAACATAATAAGACAAGCATCAGGGGGAGAAGAAACAAGGAGGTAATGCAGAGCATAAACATCTTGATAACAGAAATCGAATATAATTTATAGGAACATGGCGAACCCAAGGTAGTCATTAAGTCCAGTTGGAATCATGGTATCTAACTGTACTATCCACCTGCACTCACGCCTCAACAGGGCCCTCTCCAGATCACCCCCTCGGATGCCGAGAGAGACCCTGTCGAACGCGAATGCAGATAGAACGGACGAGTCAGAGGCATGATGGTGTAAAAAATGTCTAGCTACCTGGGTGATTTTTTTAAACCCATCCAAATTGCGCTGTGCGTTAGTAATATTTCGACTGTGCTCTAGAATTCTAAAGCGAACCTCCCTTGTGGTCATGCCTACATAGACTAGACCACAAGGGCAAGAGAGGTGATAAATGACACCCTTACTCTTACAATTGAGAAAGGTGAAAATTTTGTAAGAACGTGTGCCTGAAGTATTGCAAAAATGGTCGCACAGCTTCATGAACTTACATGCCGAGCAGCCACCGCATCTATAGAATCCCTTTTTAGACCGGGGTGAAAGCTAGTGGCGTGGAGCACCGAATTGGTAGCTGTGTCCTTCCTAAAGTTGTCAGTGGAGAGACAGCCAGAAGCCTCCACCCCGATCCGTAGGCCAAGAAAGTCAACATGACTGGGGCTGCTTGTATGCGTCAGTCGTATGTTAAAAGTGTTGTGGCTGAGACCTTCGATGGCTGTCTCTCCACTGACATCTTTAGGAAGGACACAGCTACCAATTCGGTGCTCCATGCCACTAGCTTTCACCCCGGTCATCATGTCAGAGGTATTCCTACCAGCGAATTCTTGAGGCTTAGACGTAATTGTTCATCTATGGATGTCTTTAACATTAGAGCCAGGGAACTTCAGGAGAGGTTCATCAGAAGGGGTTACAGTAAGACATCAGTTACCAAAGGTCTTAATAATAGTCTTGCATGCCAAAGAGCCATGCTTCTTAAGCCTAAAATTAAACTTAAAGGCCAAAGGAAAATCAGATTTATCGGTACATATAACCAACAATGGAACGACCTGAGGCATTTTTAAAAAACACTGGAACATCTTGATGTTGGACAATCAACTAAAACATACATTGGGTGATCATGTGAATATGACCAGTCATAGATCACCCAATTTACAAGACAAACTAGTCCACAGTCATTATGTCCCTCAGGTCGGCAACACCTTCCTTTCCAGCTTCTCTAAAAAGGGATTCTATAGATTACGTCTAAGCCTCAAGAATTCGCTGGTAGGAATACCTCTGACATGATGACCGGGGTGAAAGCTAGTGGCATGGAGCACCGAATTGGTAGCTGTGTCCTTCCTAAAGATGTCAGTGGAGAGACAGCCATCGAGGGTCTCAGCCACAACACTTTTAACATACGACTGACGCATACAAGCAGCCCCAGTCATGTTGACTTTCTTGGCCTACGGATCGGGGTGGAGGCTTCTGGCTGTCTCTCCACTGACAACTTTAGGAAGGACACAGCTACCAATTCGGTGCTCCACGCCACTAGCTTTCACCCCGGATCTAAAAAGGGATTCTATAGATGCGGTGGCTGCTCGGCATGTAAGTTCATGAAGCTGTGCGACCATTTTTGCAATACTTCAGGCACACGTTCTTACAAAATTTTCACCTTTCTCAATTGTAAGAGTAAGGGTGTCATTTATCACCTCTCTTGTCCTTGTGGTCTAGTCTATGTAGGCATGACCACAAGGGAGGTTCGCTTTAGAATTCTAGAGCACAGTCGAAATATTACTAACGCACAGCGCAATTTGGATGGGTTTAAAAAAAATCACCCAGGTAGCTAGACATTTTTTACACCATCATGCCTCTGACTCGTCCGTTCTATCTGCATTCGCGTTCGACAGGGTCTCTCTCGGCATCCGAGGGGGTGATCTGGAGAGGGCCCTGTTGAGGCGTGAGTGCAGGTGGATAGTACAGTTAGATACCATGATTCCAACTGGACTTAATGACTACCTTGGGTTCGCCATGTTCCTATAAATTATATTCGATTTCTGTTATCAAGATGTTTATGCTCTGCATTACCTCCTTGTTTCTTCTCCCCCTGATGCTTGTCTTATTATGTTCCCCAGATATATGCAGTCCCAGTGTTTTGCTGCGTTGGCTATCTAGTTCCTGTCTTCCCTGATTGGCCCCAAGATGGATGCCATTTCGTAGAGACAATAGTCTTCAATCAAATTATATCCTCACCTTATCAACCAAGAATTACATCTTATTCCAAGGAGGCTATCGCTGCACATGGCTATGCGTATTTGGGACTAGATATCAAGCCTGAATCCATGTATAATCATCATAACATCGTCTGAATCTTATTATATACCAGCTTCTTGCTTTGATATGCCATCTACCAAATCGCAGCATAGGGGTAAATATGGAGGGGCCATATTCTTTTAATATCTGGTTGTCTAGGTAACATCGTGGCATCTCTCTTTGGAAACAATTTCTTTTATATGCCTCCCTATAACCCCCCAGTCTGTATGGGACCCCTGGCTATGGATTCTGTCTTCTAATAATAGAGGCACGGCGGTCAACCTTGACTAACAATGTTTATTTGATATGCTGGCTACTATGGCAACGATGCTCCGCCTTTCAACTCATGCCATTAGATCTGCGTTAGATGCGTCTCCTTGACAACGACGCACGACGCATCAAGAAAAAATGAAACTCTGTGTATAGTAAGCCGCTAAATCTAGCCATTAGATAGCTCCAGCGGCGGGGGTAACAACCTACTACGTATGATCGGCGTCTGGTTGCTATGGTGATGACGCACCACGCCACGTGAGATAATGAAGACGTCTAATCGCATGACTCGGACGAGCCAATGGAAAGCAGGACATGATTCAATTCAACAGCTGTTTACAGTTACAAAGATTTCTGGCGCGAATGAGTCAAAAGGTTATGCTGGCATAAATAGACTCTTGCTGCTCTACCTTGCTACCCTCACAGTAGAAGACCTTACCGTCGAAAAGCGTAGGAGTGGGAGCGTGGTGGCGGTCCTCTCTCCTCATCTCCAGTGATTGGACTCAGTGCTCAACTATTATCCATATTTACACAGTGATGTTATACTTCTATTTGCATAGGTTATTTTTCCAGACACACCTGTGTACCACCATGCATTGTTGCCTGTGTCCACCGAGACATTATTGAGGAGCCACCGCCACCTCTTTTTATCTTTCTCCCCTGTTTTAACTCTTCAATAAATTTTGGCATTATTCTTCGTTATACCTGTGTGCTCCGTAAAGGATTCTTTCTTTTTGCTTTATATATATATATATATATATATATATATATATATATATATATATATATATATATATATATATATATATATACCTTTTGACACCTCCAGCCATAAAACACATCCACACCGGGGGAAGGACCAGCACAGATAACATTCCAATAGACACTGTTTATAGTATAGCTTTTGCTTGCTTCATTCATTGTAACATCGCCGGAAGAAGAGATCAGTGTATCTCGAAAGCTCGCACAAATAAAAGCATTTCGTTAGCCACAGAACGGTATCATCTATTTATTTTTTGATTATTGAAGCTCGGCTAACACGGTACTGATACCTCTACATGTATATATATATACACCGCATCTAACAACTGTACCTGTGTTTTGGAAACTTGTGCATCCTAATTCCATGAAACTGTATGAAACCCACTCCATATTTACATCAGAACAAGGTCTTGCTCTCACAGCCAATATACAATGACATCTATGTATTGACCCCTTTACTGCCAGGATAACAATGGCTTTGCTGGCAGCAAAGATGTTAATCGTGTTGTGAAATAAAAGATAGCACAAGCCGCAGATAACCCAGTATTCATTTGGGTAACTACAGCTTATTAGTAACAGTAAAGAAAAGATAACGCAACACTTTCCCAGCTAGAGAGGCATACAGTGCTTTGATTTGTTATAATGTGCAGGCTTCAAAGGAGTGAAAACATAGCTGCTTCAATCATTAATATAACATTGGTATACAATTGGTTAAAAGCAAAACAGACCTTTTTTTCTTTTGTTATTGCACTTGATTGTTGATCCATACAGTAGACTGCTTTTCTCCCCTCTGCTTTTCTCCCCTTCTATTGGAAGGGTAAGGGAGGTATGTGCCCACTTCAGCTGTGAGGCCAGAGTAGTGGAAACCTATTTTTTGTCTTGTAGAGAGAATGATTAGTGAAGCCGGTTGCCATAAAGATAAACTGCAGGCTTCGCTGGAACAAAAGTCAAAGGGCATTCAGAACTATTTATTTGCTTTCAAAACTCAGAAGGAATATGATTAATGCAGGGTATTAGTTTATGACTGTGCAGGTGCTGTCAGGGAAGCTTGACCCCCTCCTAATCCCCAGTAGTACAGTGAACGCAGAGAGAGACACTTTGTTGTTGCCGAAACTCTCTGTTATAAAATTTCCAGTTCCCACATCTGACAGTTTTGTCGTTTCGGAGTCTATCACTTTCCACTTATAGGCTGAAGTTAACTTCTCGTGTGCCAGAATACCCCGTAAATAGTAGGTATAATTAACTCTATTCATTTAATGGATATTATGACAGAAAAAGCTTTTAACTTCCTTTTTTTTTTTTTTTAAAGCTTACATGAATCAGCATCCCTGGAGCTCATTCATGGTCTGCCATAAGTAGAGAAAACAGATAAAAAGAGTAAGAGAGAAAATGTGCATTCCCAAGTCTTTAGAAAACATAATAATACTGTAATCCCGCTGTAAATGTATGCATTCATGATTTATCCAAATCAAGCCACAGTATTCGTTTCAGACGTGATAGTAGTAAAATAAAATACAAATGATGTAGTTCACTGTTATCAAAACATAATTGAATACATTTCTCTGAAGTGGAATGTTCTCATAAGGAGGGTAGCTGCCCTGGGAGAGAGTGATGTGGAATGTTGGTCTGTACAGCAGGTCTGATAGGTGGAATGTACAGCATTGCATTCAGCTGTCATGGCATACTTCATTGATTACTCTACCCTGGATCAAATCTTGCTAGGATAAGTCACAGCAAAAGCATATGGTATGTAGTGGACACATTGTAAATGACTTGACATTGTGCTTTCGTTCAAAAGAAACATGCACCTGCTCCCTGGTTAACATGCGGCCTTTATAAAGGATTTTATCTTACAGGAGTGGTTTCAAGTAGAAGTTACCATATCGTACAGTTCTATCATTCTCTTTTTTTCACCCATTCTGGAAGAATATAGACAATTAATACATCTCTACTGCTCTTAAGTAACGTACGTCTGGTGTGAAAACTGCATAGTACAGCACTACGTTAGGCATCTGCCTATGAGTTCTCTGCACGGTCACAGTGCACAAAGCCCAGATCCACAGAGGTCTGTTATTGACTTAATAAGGCGTTAATAACGTCTGTTAGTTAACGGGTATCATCAAAGTTCATTAATGCCTCGTTAAGTGCTGTTTTCGGACAGAAAGAGCATTGCGTTAAGCATAATGGCTGCTATTGCTAATGATATGCGAAACAGGTGTTTCCTCTAACAACACATAGCCACAAAGCTCCGTTATACTTCATGCTCGGTTTTAACCCGACGTTATTTAGGTCATACCTGAAGGTGGCGTTACTCCCATTGAGACCCTGAAAATAGTGACAGACACATACACTTTATTTCCAAATTAGCATATATGTTAGGTGTGTTCTTTTTTTGTGCACAAGTATCTCTCAACGTATTGTATAAAGGTGTATTTTGGGAGGTATAAAAGTCACCTGGGAAAAATACTTTAAATAATAAAATAATAAATCTTTTTTTTATATTTATCTTCAATTAGATATTTCTGTGCAAATATTTGACAACATATATATTTTGTTTGATATATATGTTAAGAATGTTCCAAAGGGAAGGTTCCTGGGGGATGAGGAGAGGTGCCTCAGTGTATATAGTTAAGAAGAATGTTCCTTAGTGCAGGGGGGCGCAAACTTTTTTCCCTGCGCCCTCCTGCCGGCTGTCCCCTCACTCCCGCGCCCCCCCTAACCCCCACTTACCTGCGCTCCGGCATCATGACGTCACGTTGCCATAGCAACGTGACGTCACATGACCTCGCTGCGTCATTTTGACGCCGCGTTGCCATGGCGACGCAGGAAGGAAGCCGCCGGAGCCTAGGTAAGTAAAGGTTTACAGAGGCCCTGCAGCTCCTGAGGCACTTAATTTAAGTGCCTGCGGGAAGCGCGCGGGGCCTCTGTAAACCCCGCGCCCCCCCGCCACACACTCAAAGTGTACACTCCCCCCCACAAACACAGGCCAGTCAGCTGTCCCCCTCCTCCACTCCCACACTCTCTTCCTTCCCCTGCAAAAACTCAGTACAGTCCCCCTCCACACACACTCACAGTGCATCCTCCCCTTCACACAGACACTCCCAATACAGCCCAGCGTGCACATACAGTCCTGCACTCCCCCTCTACACACACACACACACACACACACACACACACACACACACACACACACACACACACACACACACACACACACACACACACACAGTCCAGCACTCTCCCCTCTACACTCACACACTCACTTCACTCACTCACTGCAGAGCTCTCCCAGGCAGGAAGGTACTGCAGCCTCCTCACCCCATCCCTTGTCTGTGAACACTGGGTCTCACTTAAAGCTGCAGTTCAGTCAATATCCAGTTCTGTAGTAAGAAAAAATACTTTTAGCATTTTGTTTAAAAAAAAAACAACAACGTTGAAAGACCAATTTTCTTGTATTCTATTTTAACAACCATTTGCTAATGCACTGCCCCTTCATGTCCTGTCACAAACCCTGGCACACTCCTTTGTCAGCCCTGTCCTCCCTCTAGCACATGTCAGTGCAGGAGTGCTCATGAATATTCAAGCTTCCACTGAGTGACAAAAGCAGAAGAAAAACATATGCCAGCTCTAATGATGTCACCAAATTTCGCCGATCAATACATGGAGAACGAATTGACCTGCAGCTATGCAGTTCTTTAGGTAAGTAGAGATTGCCCACATGAAACTATTGAAGTAAAAAATTAAATAAAAAAAAAAAAAAAGACTGAACTGCAGCTTTAACTGTCTGTATGAGGAATGCTGCAGCTCTGAAATCTGGTTGGCTACAATTTAAAATGTGCTACTGTGCCGACGTTTCTAAGTATTACTGTAAGAGTAATGGGCAGAAATCAGCCAATCAGTTTTCAGAGCTGATGTGTTATCATTTATTTAGCAGGTAATGTAGTATGTTGTCTGTTATTTAACAGTGAAATAAAAAGATATTCAGGATCATTGCCTCTAGAGGGTGCTAAAGTAATATAAGATGTTCTGAAACTTGAACTGAAAGATAAAATACAATGCGTCATTATCTCTTTGCAAATGCTCTTTGGATTCTGGATTATTTTCTATATTAGAATTCTGAAATCTAGCAATCATGTTATGCTTAGAAAGTTATGCTTCAAAAGTGCAAGAGGAAAATAATGTCTTTTAGTCCCAAATTTGGCTTTTCTATCCAAGTTTTTCATTGCATGTTTACAGGACTATTATACTACAAAAAAAATTTGTGTGAAGTATTCCTAGTATTCCATAGTCATGTTTCAGCATAGTACAAAAATAAAATGTTATGTAATACCTTCTCCCTCCCCCCACCCCGGGAGATCTTTATGCTACATGGCATGTCGTGGTGCTGGTTAGTTCACCTGCGGTCTTTCAGGAGGCATGAGTCTCCGCAGATGTAAGTGGGAGTGGCCAAAGGACGGGCTTTTGGTTCTCCTGTACAGCGCCTCCATCATCAGAGGCAGAGAGTAGTCACCACAGGAACGCCGTCCAGTAATTCACACTCAGGCAAGGAACAGTTCACCATTTACTGGCAGGCCAGACCTGATTCCTTCCTTCTCTTGCAAGAGAGGTACTTTACACACACAAAAGACATGGAACACTTCCCTCACATCTTGCATTGTTATTTTCCCTGTCTAGGCGCCCCAAGGGCTTGAAGCCCCTGAGGCTAGTCGCCACCCATTTACCGCTGATGGGGTAAGGCAGAACACCGCCTCACTCCCTGAGGAGCGGCTACATACTCGGAATCCTTCCGCTAAATTTGGGTAGGAAGTATCTTATATACCTGGGGAGGGGTTAGTAACCCTGACCCAAAACTGGGCAGGTTTAGATGATGAACCGGCATCACACCATATTGCATGTGACACAGATAACACCCCCCCCCCCCCCCAGGCATGATACTCCAAACTGACATTAAGATACACCTGGATATGGCAACAAATGAACCAGTGGCCCAGCGGACTCACATGCTGGCTCATGTGAAAGTGATTTAACCCTAACATTGCCTGCTCTCAGGGCCGCCGACAGCTTTCATGGGGCCCAGGACTAGAGTTTCCACGGGCACCCATGTCAGCAGCCTTGCTCTCACCCCTCTTACACTCCCCCCCCCCTTGCTCTCACCCTCCTATATTTCTTTCCCCCTTCTTACACCACCATCCCCCATGTATCTCCCGCTCCCACACACCCTCTCCCCCACATATACCCTCTACCCCACATATACCCTCTCCTCCCTCTCATATATACCCTCTACCCCTCCTTAATAATAATTCGCTATTATTATTATTATTATTATGCCACAAATAGAGGGTGGAAACGTGTTAGCCCGAAGAATAAACAAAGAAATGTAAGGTACAAAGGTCCTGTCAGGCAAAACAATTTGCCTGAAGGGAGCTTTGTGGTCCTGAAAGCTTGCACTCTTTTTAATTTAACCATAAATTAGCTGGTAAATGTATCCTTGCTACCGTACTTTTCTTTGCAAATCACTAAGCCAGTGTTTGATAACGAATTTTGTATGATGAGTTCTAGAGATGACAGTCACAAAAATGGATTCTGTACCAGCAAAATATTTCACAAAAATGGTTTCCCTCTAGGAACTGAAAATCCCTGATGGTTATTGCGTTTGTCACAGTGGATAGGGTTTCTTTTACGACCACATCATTTTGACCTTCAAATGCTATTACGTTACAAAACCAACTCTTTAGATAATCAAATCAGAGGAGAATGGTTAATTAGCTGTAAATGAGTGCACTTTAAAGTTCTGCAATAACTTGTTCAGCATTGTCCTATTTACTTTGTAATCCTTGTTATTTTAACCCCTGCAGTTCTGGAGGGCTGCAGCTAATGCATGGATTTTTATAACCGGACACAACACACAGTGTCCACTTAACACTGTTGGGTATTTTAGTTTTTAGTTCTTGATAAATAAACTGTGATATGAGAAATGTTACTTGCTACAGTATATGTGCTGCGCAAAGACTATGGGCCAAAATTACTAAGTGGTGCTATGCCTTAAAATACCTTCTGCCATGAAAGACACGGTAAGGCTCTTTCAAGTGAATGGGCTGAAAGATGTCTCATGGCATAGCACCACTTAGCAAATATGGCCCTATATTTTGATGTGTCGTCTTTCAGCAATGCAATCTACTGTAGTTAAAGACTGACTTAGTATAAGGAACAAAAATGTCACAGGCAGAAAGTCAGCTCGGAAAGTATTTTCTCATGACTGAAACAGACATTCTGTTCCATGTAAATTATGATGTATTCTTTCTATACCACAAAGGATTGAAGAATGCGACAGGAATCACTCTTTCCCAATCATCCCTTCCATTCATATTGCTCGGGGACTCGTTAAAATGCAGTGATTCTGTTGTTGAATGACCTGCATGCTACCAACACAGCCTTCTATTCCCACTGTGCCAATGAGCACTTTGAGAGGAAACGTATTATGGCATTTACCATATCTTAGGTATCAAGGGGATGATCTCAAGAACTAAATGTTAACGCAAACATATCAAGTGCACAAGAGATAACCATGATGTCATTCAAACCTCGTTATGTGATGTTTTACTTAGTATTACATTGAAAAACGGTATACTTTATTATATTGAACACAGCACATTCAAGCTTCTAAAATAATTATGTAGTGCTAAAAAAAAAATCATATTCAAAACAAATATACTTTATACCGTTATCATTCCCAATCTAGTGAGAGGAAAACACACACACACACACACACACACACACACACACACACACACACACACACACACACACACACACACACACACACACACACACACACACACACACTACAGTACAGTACAGTACAGAAATCATTTGTACCAGGTTAGAGATAACAAACACCTGCAATCTTCTTTCCAATTATACTGTCCAAGTCACTCTTTTTTAGAGGGAGACTCACAATTTGCTGAAAACACTTATAGTTTTCGAACATTCTCTCTTAAAAAGTTCTCCCAGCCTATTGCAAGTTCAAGAAATAACTTTTTTTTAAAATATATTTTAAATGTTTAAAAAATCATTATTTTCTTAACCCCTAATTTCTTCATCTCTGAGGTTACCATGGTAACATGTAGACTGCACTGGGCTCTTTTGAAAGACAGTTTACCCTCCCGAACACTTAATATTTCAAACACTTATATCTCCTGAAAGAAACATCAGATAAAAAATAAAAAAAACTTGGGTTGGACAAGAGATCTATTACAGTTGGTTAAAGAAAAAAATGCACCAAGAAAAAAAAAAAGTCGATCAGCATGAAATGCTGCTTTAAATAACACAGTAGGTAAGAAGTTATGTGACAATGTTTGATATGTCTCAATATGTGTATTATATATACTCACAGACAAGGCTGCTGGCCCTTCTTTAGTGCTTGCTTCATTTGCTGTGCAATGCGTACAGTATATTGTGTGGATTGATCAGATTGTATCACCAGCTCAATGACGATAAAAACTGAACTCTTATTTTAAAAAAAATGTATGTGCTGTATTATTACAAACTGCTCAACATTTGTTTGTGAATGGAGCTTCTGATGACCTACATAAACCATGCTTATTTAGTTAATATCCGTGATTAAAACATCTACATTGCAGAGCCCAGACCTCTATATAATATCCTGCAAATTGTGATTACAGGCAAAACGTTACACAAATGATGTTAATTGCTGCTAACACGTTTTACCTGACTTTTGTCTTCGTTCTTACACATCGCTGATCATGCACAAGTGCATACACTTGGGAGCAAGTGGCACACACGGAGGAAGTTCTGATGAAAGGCTTTCTGTAGGAGGGTTTTTTAGTTGAGTGTTTGAGACAGGGAGAATGGGAGCCTGGAGAATAGAGGTTACTGGGCATTCCATAGATAGCGTGCTGCAAGACAGAGAGCTTTCAGTGGGAGACGGTGGAGTTAGGCAACGTTGTGCAGAGCAGAGGCTACATGAAGAGATATAGTGAAAAATTAGAGATGAGATACAGATAGGGACAGAGGTGTGTAATGCCTTGAACGACAGGAGAAGAAGCTTGAAGGAAAAGCAGGGAGCCAGCTGAGAAATTTAAGGAGGGGTTTGCTGAAGTGAACTTGAGAAACACAGAGATGATCTAAGGTGCCGCATAGATTGAAGAAGCGATGGGACAAATAATATTCCCATGTTCAAAACTGTTTTCTATGTTATTTCTAGCTCTTTTACTATTTTACAACTGGATTTGGCTAGGAATGCACTGTATAAACCACTTGGCTGCTATAGAGGTCAGCACTCATTTGCTGGCTCACACCCATCTGCTGTGAAGAGTTTAAAGCTCTTTGAGGGTGTTGCTCAATCTCCCTTCCTCTACACATTGAAAATGATTTCCAAGCCAATGTGAAGTACATCGGCTTTGGGCTATACTCTGCCTGACAGACATTACTTGGATTTTTTGTTTTTGTTTTAAGAATGATTGATTAGCATTGTGTTCAGTTGTACAACTGCAGTTTTAGTCTAAAAAAAGAAAAACCTGTTTTCTTTTACCAAAATATGCATTTTTGTTCACCCCATGAAATTGTCTAAATTCACCTTTACATAACGCATGTAAATTCTCACAACCTGACATTGAATTGATTGTGACGTTTATGGGTTAAAGGTAAGAATTATGTAACCGTTAAAATATGCGGCCAGGAATGTATTGTTCAAAAATAACTTTGTAACAATGTCACTGCTGTACTTACAGTAGTCTACAAAATACAGTACCTAAGTCTTGGGGGAAGTTTGTTGGCTGCTGAAAAACACAGCGTACATTTGATATAAGCTGTCTGTAAGAAGGTGATAAACATGCATTGCTTGTATTATTCAATTTCATTTTTTATAATAATTCTTTCAATTTCCACTAGTAGTTGTACACACTATATGAAACTGGCATAGAGGCTTTGTAACTAACTAAAGTGTGAAAATATGCATGGTTTATGCAGTTTGCACCTATGTTCAGATAGTCTACAATATTGTACTCCCTGATGGGACTAACATTTTGTGACAATACGCAGCAACTGCCTAATGCCACTATGTGTCTATGTTCACCTTCATGAAATGTAAATAGCATCCTGACCACAGAGGAAATTTAGCAAACAAACATCTTTTTTGTTCAGCTTCACAAACCATCACACAGGACATGCATAATGTCTGTCCAGAACTATATATTTGTATGTGAAGAGACTGCAAACCTGTGTATAGATGGAAAAGACAACATAATACTCCACTTTCTTTCCAGCACTTGCATAAGTCAGTCATCTTTATGACTAGAGATGGACACATTTCGTGAGCTTGGCAATTGTTGGACATTTACATGTGGCAGAAAGTTATGAAGACGCTGTATGGAACATTAAAAAAATTACCAACTGAGAATATTACTCACTTCAGTGCAGGGTATTGGTCACCGGTCTAGGACATTTGGTCGCAGTCATTTTGTCACAACCAAATGACCGCCGGTACTTCACCGTGACTCACCCCACCGCCGGGATGTTGCCACCGGCCTCTTCGCCGCTAAGGTAAATACCTTACCCTGAAATGCCCTACCTTAAGCCCTTACCCTAGAACCCACTTCTCTAAGCCCTTACCCAAGAACCCCCTACCCTAAGCCCTTTCCCAAGAACCCCCTACCCTAAGCCCTTATCCTAGAACCCCCTACCATTGCCCTTACCCTAGAACACCCTACCCTAAGCCCTTACCCTATAACCCCCTACCCAAGCCGTTAGCCTAGAATACCCTACCCTAATTCCTTACCCTAGAACACCCTACGCAAGCCCTTACCCTAGAACCCCCTACCCAAGCCGTTACCCTAGAATACCCTACTGTAAGCCCTAACCCTAGAACCCCCTTCCCAAGCCCTTACCCTAGAACCCCCTACCCGAACCGCTAAAATCCTTTAAAATTAACCCCCTACCCTAACCAATAAAACCCATTCCATAAATGAACCCCCTACCCTAACCACTAAAACTTGCTTTAAATGTGGCCGGCAGCGATTTGATTGTGGAGGTTCATCTGCGGCCAAACACTGGTTGTCATTTTGGTCATTGTGAAATAAGCACAATCAAATGTCCCATTCTGTTAATCACACCCCGATCCGGCATTAACTAACATTGACTTGAATAACAGTTAATGCTGAATCAGGGAGTGGATCAGGGAGTGGATCTCCATCTAAGAGAGCACTTTTGACTACAAATATGGCTAAATTGTTGGCTTTTTGTGGCAAAGATTTTTAATATTCCCATACACATACAGTAGTGTGCATTGTTTAGCCTATAGATTGCAAAAAATAGCCTACTGTCAGATATGAATGATATGCAGCTATCTTACAAACTTGCTGGCAGAACACATCAGGCTGCTCAGTTACCAACAGCTAAGGGATTCTCCCTCCCTACCATACCATGTAACTGCACAAGGCAGTAGTCCAGTGAGGGTACCACAAATTTCTGCATCCCTTCTGCACAGGAGCAGTGTGCAAAGGGCTACCTCCCACTCTGGGTGAAATCCTCAGCACAATGCTGCCAGAGTAGAACTCTGTCCCCAACCCAGCTGCACCTCATTCTACCTAAGGAAATCTCTCATTACACCCCATGGAATTGCACAAGACAGCAGCTGAGTTGCTGCCGTTTGGCTGATGTTTGCTGCGGCCCATGCCTTTGGACTCCAAACTATAACCCATGTTGTACAATCTCCCCCACTATTCCTTGTGTCATCACTCCCCACCTTTGTTTTTTATTGCAAGCTCTTTGAGGGGGGAACTTCCATTCTTGTCTCATATAGTGCTCACTTATATGTACTACTAGCTGATATACCCGGCGTTGCCCGGGATGTAAATCCGTAATAGGTAGTATTATGTATAAAGAGGGGAACAATAGGATGACTGTTTGGTGGAAAGGTTGTATAATAATGTTGAAAAGAAACATGGAAGAAAATGTAATACGATGTTTAAAAATGATTTATTGTAAAGACACCACAGTACAATGTATATTTTGGTGACATAAATGATGTAAAATGTGAGGTGTGTGTCCCGCTAGGGTATGAGGCGGCGGGTGGGTGTTCAGTGTGGGTAGTGAGTGATGGCTGTGTGTGGGTGTCCCGCTAGGGTGTGAGTGGGTGTGAGGCGGCGGGTGGGTGTTCAGTACGGGTGGCGGGTGGGTAGTGAGTGCTGGCTGTGGATGGGGGTCCTGCTAGGGTGTGAGGCGGCGGGTGTCTGGTGAGTGGGTGCGACGACTGGTCAGTGATGTCGGTGAGTAGGGGCGGGAAGCGGCAGGCGTGTGTCGGGTGGGTGAGAGGTGGCAGGTGTCTGAGTGCGGGTGGCGGTTGTGGGGCGCAGGGGTGTGAGGCGGTGGGTGGGTGAAAGGCAGAGGTGGGAGACAGGTGCGGGGGTGAGGGGAAGGCAGTGGCGGGGGGGGGATAGAGGGGGTGTCTCTGTGTGTGTCTGTCACTGTGTGTGGGGGGTTCAAAAACGGAGCTGGGGGAGTCAAATGGAACTGGGGGGTCAAAAACGGAGCTGGGGGGTCAAAAACGGAGCTGGGGGGTCAAAAATGGAGCTGGGGGGGTCAAATTCGGTGCTGGGGGGTGCAAAAACTCAGTCTCAGTTAAGCCTACCCAGCAGCAACAGCCGACACCACCACCACCAGTGAGCATTTCCTCACCTCAGGCAGCAGCAGTGTGCCTGAGGGTTGGGGAGCCCTGGGTTAAAGCGCACCGGCTAAAGAGAGCTGTGGGGGGGGCGGGACACACGGGGGCGGGACACACGGGGGGGCAGACACACCGGCTAATGAGAGCCGTGGGAGGGCGGGCGGGCGGACCGTCAGACTGAAGGACCATTCAAATGGTCTACAGAGACTCGCAACCAAGATTTTCAGAATTATATACTGTATATAGATGTACCAACATTGTACTGGGCTGTGGAATATATTAACACCATTGAAATAAATTCTAATAATAATAACACAGATCATGGGTTCTCCACGACATAGTAAGTAGCCATTTTTGGGGGGTGCACACCTGAGGTTTGTGACTTAGTAACTGTTGAACAGAATAAAAATCTTCAACTAGAAAATCAACAAGTTGTGATCAGACTTCTTTATCTGTTAGAGTTTCAGGTTCAATAAAATAAAATAAAAGCCACTCCAGGCATCTGGGACTAAAGATTTCTGCAGATACATTTCTATATTATATAATCTAGTATAATGTTTGGTTGGTTGTTTAGGGGAATTACTTCTCGTTCCTCTTTGATTTAAATTTTGCATATTATTCTTGTATTTATTTTAATTTTATTATGATTATAAAATAAAGTTGTGTCTTAGCGTTGGTTAACTATATACGACGAGAGAAAATTCCTATCCCAATAGGAGTCTATAATATGAGAACAACTGGAGCTCATATAAATACCGAGGGAGCCATCGTTCATCTGGTCTGCTGCAATTTGTTTGCATGGAATAGTTTGATTTGTTAAACTTTTCTACTGCTGTAAACTCAAGGGTCCCTAGTCTGTACACAAATCTTGTAAAGGACACAGACCATATAACTGCTCTGCATAACTTTTGTTACATGCAAAGATCATTAGGAGACTCACAATATTGAATATACTAGTCTTTAGATAAATTAGTCATGTAAAACAGATGCTGACTGATATCTTAAGTTTGTTGACAAGTGAAATTAATGACTACATTATTTTGTGGCATAGAGACCTCTTTGGTAAAGGAGAACATCAACACTCCAAGTCCAAACATACTCATATCTGGTTAAGTGGGCTGTCCATGCCTGGTCAGAAAGCCATAATGATGACATTTTGTAAACTTGGACAACAGTCAAATAAAATCTTCTTTAATCATTTATTTGCATACAAGTGAAAGCAAGCCGGTGTTATGTTCATTATCAATTTAAAAGATTTACCTTTATGCTATTACAAAGGTACATGCTACAAGTACCATCTTACATTCTTTTTTTAATTTCACTTTCCATATGAGGTTGCCACTATACCTGGGAGAATCTATGGGTTAGATCCTCAGAAGTCTGTTAAGTCTGGGCTACTAACGGTAGTTTTTTTTCAGTTTAATGGGAATCCACGAAACTAAATAATATGTAAAAATAACGTCCTTTAGTGATTTCAATAGCATAGGATTAACGTCATGAGAAGTTAGCACTGCTTTGCGTTGACTTCAAATAACAGGGTGTTAAACCTGTCTTACCCAAAGGTGGCGTTACTTTCATGCAGACCCTGAATAGTTGTTTCTTTAAAGTAAAACAAGAGAAGCCAGAATAGGAAAAGAGCAGTGTAAATAACAATATGATAGTTGGATCACACCTAACTGTGGTCTTACACTTATCCAGAGCCTGTGAAAGACCTATTTCATGGTCTGGATGTGAGTAACACCACCTTTAGCTCTGACCTAACTAACATAATGTGCTAATTATACCGGAGCTCTTTTGATATGTTTTTTTTAGAGAGAACACCTCTCATTGCATATCATTAGCATGAATGCCTGTACTAGTAAGGCTTATTACAGCTGAAAACAGCACTTAGAGCATCGTTACTGAGATTTGAAAATCCCCGTTAGCATTTAACTAGACGTTAACTGAAGTTAAAGTCTTGTTACGTCATTAATGGACTTCTAAGGATCTACCCCTATTATGTTTCCACTCCCACTCTCCAGCATGTCACATTATTACGGATTATTTTTTCTCCTTCCCTACTGAGAGATTAGATACCATAAGGCTGGAATTAAAGCTTTATCTGTTTCTGTCATCTTGTTTTCTCCTATGTTGCAAGAATTTCAGAGGGTCTTTTACCCACATAAAAAGGGTTAAGAAAGTTTAAAGTGATTTGCAGAGATGAAGAGGACGAGTTCTCTTTTTAGAATAATTGCACCTTTAAATTGTAGTTCAGCATTTTATGTCAGTACAGTAACACTGCATACAGTATTAGAAGGAACAATGAGTGCTGGAGGATTTTCCTTATTTGTTGTCTTTCCAAAACGTATGCACCGAAGGATCGGTGTTCTCTCCTTGCACCAAGAGGCCTGTACAACTGTGTTTGCATCTAACTTGTTATTAAGAGAGAGTTGCAAGTGAAGAATTAGCTGATATAAAGAGAAAAAACTGCTTTTTTTCTGACTTTCAAAGAATATCTGGCAGTAGGCATTCTTTACTTTGGGATAGTAACAGTTCTCATACTAACCAATAAAATAAATGCACTGATAAAAGTATAGATAATAAAATACCACAATATATGTTTAATCAAGACTGGCATATATTTCATAAACAACAAGTGATTTTAATATACATACCTGGGTCTCCGTGCTCAGTGAATTTTCCCATATGTACTGTCCTGTGAAAAGAGTTAATATACGCATCTGACTTGATTCTTATACTTGACATTTTAAGAACTACAGCAGTTAGAGTGCTATAATCACGTTAGAATAATTGATGTTTTATGTATTAATAACCAAATGTGACATGCCATCTAGTAAGAATGAATAAAGAAAAAAAAGAGACAAGAAAAGAAGAAAGAGAGAAGGAAAAAAAAAGTCCAAAAATTCAAGTCCAAGGACAAAGGGAAAGAATAAAAGAAAGAAAGCTGGGCTTGACATATGGGAGAGAATAAAAGAGTAAATAATTGCAGATGTCTCATGGGAATGAACGATTGCATCCTATGATTTAAAAGCTGCAAACGTACAAATACTGTTCTGAAGACAAAGAGAAATTCTTTTCCATCCACAAAAATGTTCAGCACTTATGTGCATAAAGAAATATTAATGACATATTGTGTCCTGCCTGTTCTCTCAGTCACCCTCTTTTATGTCATACACACTGCATACACCCCGTTTGTTATCTTCATTAATGTGAATCAAGCTATTAGATTTGACTGCTTTCAAATCAGAAGATATTTTGCATTATGTATTACACACTGTGCTGGGCTTTCTCATGACAACGACACAATATGAGACTTTCTGGAATAGGAACACCACAGACATAGCTTCATAATAATTGTAACAGTGAGTCCAATATATTTTACACCACACTAATACCTATGTTTGTATTTGAAACCGTGCTGCTTTTAGTTGTTATTTTCTGTTTCATCATTTTCTTTGTAGGCATAATATAGTTCTGTTTTAAATGTTTTTTTATGTACTGTACTACTGTATGTTAAAAACAAGAAAATAAAAAAACATCTAACGATATATTATAGCGCAAGATTACCCTGCAATGCGGATAGCTAACATGTTACTCTGGGACACTGCATTTTCGACGACAAACTGTCTACGGAAGTCGAACACGTGCTGTCCAAATGTAACATGTGAGGGATTTCAATGTAATCTGGAGGTATATCATTTTTGTGAAGATTGGACTGTGTACTGTAAATACTCCCTATAAGAATGCAAAATGAATGATGGAAGACAGTTTTTATTTTTTGTTGTTGTCCCTCGTAATATGTTATCAACTCCACTAAATAAGAGATATTTGATAGACGGGACTTTTGCGATTAGCATGGCTGCTGACATGTGACTGCTAGATGTCTATGTATGAAAGTCTCTTGGATGCAAAACTGGGGCAACAAGTGCAAAAAAACTGCACCAGAGTTATCAAGGAAAAATGTTCAATTACTGTCAAAAAACGAGAAAGCGCAAATCACACATTTTAAGTGAAATACATGTGCAGTGCAAATAGTGGAAAAAAATATATAAAAATGACAACCTTACAGGATAGTGCAGCTCCGAAAAAAAAGACTTTACAAATGTCTTTGTGTCGGAACAGGAACAGGTAACGGAGCGGAGATACATTTAGGTAAAATCATATAAAGAAAGGGGAATATAGTGCACAAATGTATGGTACAAAGGTTGGATATAAATAATAATGGGGATAATCCCCACTCATTTTATCCAAATCAATCACGCACTTTGGGGGGAAAACCCCTCTGCAACTAGACTGAAACACGTCCTCCAGCAGTCAGGTGAACAGACTAAATTTTCCCTCATATAAACGTAGAGAGAAAAATATAGTGCAAAATGTTTTACTAAAGCATGATGAAAGTGACTTACACAAGTGTAATACACTTACACTACACACAACACTCAGCGCAAGAGGTGCCCAGAGGACTGAGGCACGGACACTAGCCACAGAGGAAATCCACCCCTTCAAACTTCCAGCTTCAATCCTTGCAGCTTTATACTAGCATGTATCGCGCCTGCTGTGGCCATCTTCTGGAAGTGATGCAGCGGGCAGGCGCTAAGAAGGAGAGGAGTGGAGGGTGTGGGCCCCAGAATGGCTTGTGCGCTACGTCTGGACCTGTGTGGTCAAATCACTTGTTTTTACCCGTTGTGTGTATGTGCATTTGAACTTACATCGGTTGTACTTGCATGTGTACTGTTGTCATTAATTAGGAAATTGCAATAGTGACTATACAAGTGAGTTGACTAACAAAGGGTAATTGTGCATATATAAACCTGAGTACGGCATTAATTCAGAAAAAAATATCCCACATCATTTTTGTATGTGATTAAGATGAAAAAAGAAAACTAAAATAGATATAAAAGAGAAGCAAAATGAGGACCTTCATAGTGTCAACATGTTGTTTTTTGCAGCATTGTTTGTTTCAGTGATATCATGTTTGGGTAGAGAAGTGCAGCATTTTCAGAGCACGTTCCAACCATGTGAAATTTACCCTAGGTATCCCCCCCCCCTCTCTCTCCCTCTCCCCCCTCCCCCCCCCCCTCTCTCTCTACCTATCTTTCCCTCTCTGCCTCTCTAGCAAAAGCTTTATTTCTGGATCTGAACCTAGATCTCTGTGTTGCAAAATTTCTGTCTGATTTTGCAATATTTTGAGTCCTGTAAAACTCGACGAAAAATATCTTGCGAAAAGGTGACATGTTACAATGAAATCCTGTGAACATAGTTGCAAGCACAGTTGGGAGAGTTTTATACATCTAAACCTTTGGGTGTAGTTTCTTTTATTTATGAGAAAAGGGATGCTCTGTGGTATAACTTGATTTAATGCCTCGTGGAACTTCGTCTAAGTGCCGAGCAGTCAGTTTTACTTTTAAATTCCAGTTTGTCCAAATAAAATAATGGTACTGTATTTGTTTCCATAATCTGCTCTAGTGACAATGGCTGAATTTATGACATTTTAGACGTCTAGAATGTATGTAGTTCATTATTAGAGCTTAATTATAATGCATCTAAAACTAAAACCAGCAAGTGATTCCGCAAACTGAAGCTGCAGTATAAGCAAGCTACATTCCTAACTGCAAACTGAAGCTTTTAATAACTCCTCCTCTAAAGTGCAACAAGTTAACATTTTTTGAATTAGTGTAGTAGACATGTTATTCCACATTTTGTTTATAGGTTAAAGATTTAGTTTTTTTTCTTAATTATTTAGTCAACAAATGTAAACGTATCATCACATATAAAATAGATATACATGACTTATTTGTTTTCTGATTTGTCTAATTGAAGTAAAGATACTTTGATTGCAACTTTTAACATTATGATGATATGGATATTGATGATAATAAAATGATTACAGTAACAATAAATGTTCAGCACTAATCATTTCAGAAGAACTGTACAATACAGATATAAATGGCTACGAGCTATGGAAATGCAAAGGATGCAACAAGGAAGTATGCAATTTAAGTACAGTAACGCCCCGCTTCTCAGCGTTTTGCTTCTTGGCGATCCGCCAATATGGCGGTACAACAGAGGGCCGCCATGTCTGCGCTTGTGCAGAAGGGCTGGAGGCCAAGTTCGTGCATGCGCAGAAGGGGGCGGTTGAGTCTGCGCATGCGCAGAGGTGTAGGAAAGATGGAAAATCACCGGTGGACATAGTAAATGCTATGTTCCGCTTTTCTGTGATTTTTGCTTTCCGGCGGCGGCCTAGAACGAAACCCGCCGTATGAGTGGGGCCATACTCTAATATGTAACGGGCAGGAGGAGAGTCAAATCACTCTCCTCTACTTTAAGCACTCCCACCTAGATGACAATGTATAAAGTATTGCTATGTGAAGAATGATTTGAAACTTCCAGTCCTCTGAAACTCTTCACAAAGTTGAACCCTTTTAACAAAATGACTGAACCTGTGACCAAGAGCTGCCAGGAGCATATCAGAATACAGGATGGTTGATCTGTTTTCTCATCCTACGGTACCTAAGTAATTAGAAAGCTTAATTGCAAGCATGCTGTACTAGAGTCTTTGCTGTCACTACATCTGCTGGGAAACTTAACTAGGATCACAGATCACTTCACCTCCATTGTGATAAACCATAGACACCAGCAGTAGGACAAAATCTACTGTACATCTTTGGGGGAATGTTTGGTGAGGAGGGCACAACGGAGTATCATACACCAGAGGTGCGCAAACTTTTCAGTTTGGGACCCCCTTGTCTTTGCTCACCATTGCCTGCGCCCCCCCCCCCCCCCTCCTTATCTGCCCTCGGGCTCCAGGCATCAAATGACATCACAACGTCATGTGACGTGTTGCCATTTGCCGCTGCATTGTCATGGCGATGTGTCACTGAAGAGCCGACTTAGAGCAGATAAGGTAAGTTGCAGAGGCCTTGCAACCCCCCCGGCAATTCATTTACATGCCTGGGGGAAGAACTGCCACGCCCCCCTCCAAAAAATCCCCCCAGTTTGCACACCCCTGACATACACTATCTGTGCAGTCGCCCTCTGTGGTCCACTTTGGCCTGAAGAGAATAGATATGACATAAGGAATCAATAATGACTGTGCCCATCCACCACAGATCTACTACTTACTGTATACTGTATGTTCTAGATCTGTGCATCCAAAATTACCCTGTAGAAAATATGAAGCATTGTGTGTTACTGCATCTGGAATACCAGAGTAAATGTATGGGGAATAATAGAAAGAGTGTTAGGAGTATATGTAAGTACATAATGACTTGCAAAGAGTATGCCAAGAGTTTTGATCCCTTTTTGATTTTTAACCCTTTTGATCTTTGAAGTTGTGATCTTCATGTCTGTAAATTATATATACATACTGTATATATACACACACCCCTGGTGAAGATACCTCTGTGCAGATCGAAACGTATTTTGTGCTGTTTATTTCTTTAATACAATTACTTTGGATTATACTTTTGAGTGCTGTCGTCTTTGTGCCATCATTACTGCTGGTAACGTATACCTGTATTAGTTTATGGCCACAGCACCAGACCTATCAAGTTTATTTACTGGAGTGCTTCCTTTATTTATTTTATATATATATATATATATATATATATATATATATATATATATATATATATATATATATATATATATATATGTGTGTGTAACAGAATTATAGACAGCGCCCTTCACCAAATACACCAAAATTGCTGCAGTGCTGATATATGTGGTAGGTGTTTGCACCAGGTAAATACATCAAACAGATAAATATCAATATAAAATGGCATGAACAGTCATAAATTGCCCAAATACAATTTATAAAAAAATATATACTAAAAAACAAAAATGAAAAAGTGTGCATAAAAAAAAAAAAAAATTGAAAATGGATTAAAAAATTAATCAAAATGTATCAAAAATAAAAAACAAATGAATTGTGTTGCAATTCACAAATGCGACTATAAGTATCAAAGGACCAACCTAACCTTAAATGTAAATAAAGTAATAGTCATAACAATTGTGGACCATAAGTGAAAAAATCAATGATATAAGAAAAAATTGAAAAAATGAATGAATAAACCAATTGTGTATGATCAACAAAGAATACTTAAGTCCTCGTATTGTCCATGATAAAAGAATCACAAAAGTTCAGGCTGCTTCTTCTTGGGCTCACCAAACTCCCACAGCACCTATTAGAAAAAAGAGAAAAGAAGCGCCCGATCCTTGTGTAAAATCAGATAGGAATTTTAATACATCACGGACAAGACAAATGCACACTTACAATTTGTCTGATAAAATCAGGCATATTATGGGACCAGCCCATGCACCAACTGAAGACTCCACGATCACCTCTGTGTGTACTGAAGTCCTGTAAAGTTCAGGATCTTGTGTCTGTATCAGCCGTTGTCTCAGAGATAAAGGAGTCTTTACTTTCCTTTGTGAGTGCTTAGTTGTAGCGTGCGGCCGCCATTCACCTCTCTCGTGGCGCACCGGGCCCCGGAAAGGACTTCACACACGTCTCTGCGTCCTCACGCTGGTGCTTGGAGCTGCTCGACCACCGTAGGTTCACTGCCAGAAATCCCTACGCGTTTCTTCCGTCTTTGCGGATTTCATTCCCAATAGCATCAGTTTATGATAATTAGTGGCAAGTGCAAATAGTAAAACGGTAATCAACCTGTAAGAATTGATTAAAGAACCAATGCAGCAGTTTTAAGCTATATTGAATACTAAATTGCAAATGTAACGCACTTTTCCCCCACCCCCTGGGAGATGTGTGACTATAGTGTGTGTGTTGGGTGCAACACCTGTGGCTCACAGGAGGCCTGAGCCTCTGCTGCTTGGAGCCTGGGTGTACCTGGATTGATGCTCGGTAGCGCCTCCACCTCTACGGATTCTATATGTAGAATAACCCTATTACAGGACCAGCATGCAATAAAACACACACTTAGTAAAAAGATAACAGCTTTACTGCAGGCAACATAAGGAATATATGCAGTCCCACCAACCAGATCACACACGGCCTTACCCTCCAATACGCTGTTCTTCACCCTGGAGTCATAGCCCCCAAAGTACCTGAGGGGCCCTTGGGCACCCAACCACCCTGTTGTCCACAAGGTAATACGCCTCCCAATGTGTGGCACACCGCTGCCCACTAAAGTGTTTGTTGGTGCACGTGTTGTGTTGGTATCTCCAAATGTGCATAGTAACATCATCCCTGTAAGTGTTCCCATCTCAAAGCTTTCTTCTTATTTTTATTAATACATTTTACTCCCAGATTCAAGCTATATGGTACGTGCTTTCTCTCTCCAATTTCATATATATATATATACAGGCATACCCCGCATTAACGTACGCAATGGGACCGGAGCATGTATGTAAAGCGAAAATGTACTTAAAGTGAAGCACTACCTTTTTTCCACTTATCGATGCATGTACTGTACTGCAATCATCATATACGTGCAGAACTGATGTAAATAACGCATTTGTAACAAGCTCTATAGTCTCGCTGCTTGCGCACTGCTTCGGTACAGGTCGGGAGCCGGTATTGCTGTTCAGGACGTGCTGAGCGCATGCGTGAGCTGCTGTTTTTTCTATTGGGCGATATGTCCATACTCATGAGTGTACTTAAAGTGAGTGTCCTTAAAGCGAGG
This sequence comes from Ascaphus truei, assembly GCF_040206685.1. Lineage (NCBI taxonomy): Eukaryota > Metazoa > Chordata > Amphibia > Anura > Ascaphidae > Ascaphus > Ascaphus truei. The sequence continues at coordinate 384,640,651 of NC_134484.1, read as the reverse complement.
TATGCCTGTATATTGTGTCCCTATCTATGGGCCTGTCCCTGCAGCAACCACAACCTGAGGGGTGCTAGGGCCTAATAGAGGGTATCTGGCCTAGTGCAGGTGCCACTGACACCTGCACACACAACCTACCCCTCCCTTGTCCCAGCTCCGACTGACGCAGTCTTCATAGTGCGCAAAATTTATCTAATTCTGTTGCAGAGATTCTCTGTGCCCTATTGACTGCCTTTGGTCAGATGGTCAAGCAGCACCTGAGCATTATGGGGCATATAGTTCCCCTGTGGACCTCTAAGGGTATTGGCCGCCGCTGTGTATCCCCACTGCGCATGCGCGAAGCGCTCTAATGGCCTCCGCGCATGGGAGCGGTTCTGCGCATGCAAATGTAATTCAAGATGGCGGCCCCACTAGCCGGGTGCTCCGCAAAGCTCCCGGCGACCGGCTCGCCTCTCCAGGCGGCGCCTCAACCTCCCTGAGTGCCATCAAGGCTCCTCGCTGTAGCGGAGGTAAGCGAGGGAACCGGGGGAAAGACCCGGCTATACAAAAATGAAATAATATTCATTAATAAAATAGGGTGAGACATGATGAATGAAAAAATATATTGACCAAGATGTTATAATATAAAGACATTGTCAGTTATAGACAATCTATTTGATAATAATTATTAGAGGATTTACATGTAACGAGCATACAATTAAAGATATGGACAAACTTCAATAATTATGATACACATATTAATTAAACAGGATACTATAACAGCCAATAATACAGTAGTTACTATTATTAAAGCGAAAAAATTACTAATGAAGGTGAATTAACCATAATTATATGGTGAGAAAGAACAGTATCAGTATGAAACAATTCAATTCCATATATATATATATATATATATATATATATATATATATATATATATATTTATATATATATTTTTTATATTGAATACATACAATCAGAGATGCAAGTACAACTCCGAAATCAATGATAAACTGATTGAACAGAAGAACCACTATACAGCCAAAGAATTGCTTTTTATGATTGAAAAGCCCAAACATGGCAAATTGAAATATACCTAATTGGTAGAAATAAACACATATATACATGTAACCCCTTAACCCCCCCCCACCCTAAGGGAGATTCGGTTCTGGATACCGGTGTAGTGCTGCTCACCTGTTAGGCTTACAGGATTCTGAGTGTCCACCGGTGTTAGTGGGGATAGACAGGACACGCTTTTGGATCTGTAGCTTTCATCTTTGGTGCAGCGCCTCCATTCCAAAAGGGCCTATCAGAGATAGGTGCAGTCCCTGCAGGAAAACCTCTTTCTCTCTCCCTGAAAGACTGCAACCTCAGGCAGGAGTAAAACAAAACAGTGGTCTTTATTCTGATCTCACAGCATACATCAACAGCATCTTGACATACACAGCAACCTCTTCTCTGTGTCCTTTGTGTCAACCCAGGAGCTTGAGGCCCCAGGAGTCTCTCCGTATCTCCCATGCTCCCTGGTGGAGTATGGAGAAGTTGCTTCCACTCCCCTGCAGGAAGAAGGCCTTGAACAAGATCCCTGGTCCAGCACAGAATACACCCCACTCCCCCTGAGGGGAGAGGATAGAACACTGAGGAGTGAGAGAGACAGAGAACACTGATTATGGGCTGCAGCTCCTTTTTGTTACCAGAGGAAGATCCCAGGTCTTAGCAGCGGTGTGGGCAGTACCTAGGCATTAGGCACACCCCCTGTCACTCTAGGGAGCTGTTTACTGCAACAGGGCATAGATTAAACCCTAACTCTGCCTGTGCTGGTACCATGACTTATGTGTTAGGCAGGGAAATAAGTAGCCCAGGGGTACCTGGCTATATACAAATATATATATGAAAATGTTTATTACTGTAGGGGATATAAAATAAATCAGGAGACTAGAGAACTTGGGGAGATGCAGAGCTACTTTGAACCACTCAAGAAAGGAGGAGACCAGAGAACCAGGGAGAGACTATTAATTCAATCTAGTGTGCTTATGTAATGGGTACTTCCCTTATCCCAATCACAGATATAGTGTGTGTGAGGGGAAACCTACGTGTTACCAGGTGTGGTGCATATACCTGTAGGCTCACAAGAGGCCTGAGCCTCCGATTACTGGGAACCTGGGGTGAGTCTTCCGGATCGATCTGGTTTGCAGCGCCTCCACCTGTGTAGGGTTCTAGGAATGTAGAAGGTTGCCTACACAGGACCCACATACACAATAAGTACATACACTGAGATGTATATAACCAGTTTACTGTATACGCAGAATAACCGTAACACTTTACATTAGTTTCAGCAATAACCACTGTGTACTTTATAATACTACTCCCCCTAGGGGGTAACTCCACAACATGTAACGCAGTCCAAAGTGTCATTCACTCCACTAGGAGTGTACCTTGCACTCACCACCGTGTACCCCCACACCGTGTCCACGTGGTCAGCGCTGCCACTGTGTGAGAATAGATATGATATGTTGGTGCACTTATGAAGGTACCTGCCGAGTGCTCCTGCACTCGGGCCTGCAAGCAACTTCGAAAAGGATCCGCCGCTTGGTGATCCCGTCTGCGATCCGGTCCTTCCTCGCACGAGGGTCTGCCAGGGGAGATCCCACCCTGGAGATCGTCCTTGTCTCTTTGGGGCGTAGGCTTGAGCCCAAGCCTCTTCTCGGGGAGCGCAGCGTACGCTGAGTCCCTAACTATCACTGATACTAATGTGGCAGGGTCCCTAACCTAGGGCCTGTCCCTGTAGCACCACAAGCTGTGAGGGGCTCAGGACCTAACTGGGGCCTAGGTGGCTGCTGGCCTAATGCAGTGGGTCACAGACCCCTGCACTCACCTCCTTCCCTAGCTCTTCCTGGTCCCGACTAACATGCTCCAAAACCCCGCGAATTGTATCTAATCTCCTCTGCAGGGAGATGCTATAGCCCTATTGGCTCCCTTGCGTCACGTGGGGTCCCCTAAGGCTCATGGGACTCGTAGCACCCTGCTTAGAGCCCTCTCCTGGTAGGCTAGTGTTTCGCGAGTTCGTACTGCGCATGCGCGAGCTACAGGGCCTCCCGTCGGATCGTCCTCACTGCGCATGCGCAAGGCAAAGGACATGGCGGTGCCCTGCACCGGGAACCGCCGGGAGCGCCTCACAACGCGACTGTGGCCCTAGCAACTGGCCGCACGCATCCCCGGCAACCCCCACACAATGCAAAGAGGCGCGCTGTGTGCGCACACGCCCCTGCACCTCCCCGCGAACGGCCGCTCTACTGCTGCGGTGAGTACCCAGAGGGGGTCCACAAGGCAGAGGGGGAACCTGGCTACACTTATATCAATGCACTCTTTAAAACCAGCAGGAACAAGAGTGCAAAAAGTATATATCTCATATCTATTAATTATATATATATCATATCTATTAATTTTATATATATAATATATATATATATATATATATATATATATAATGTGCATGTATATATATGTGTGTGTGTGTGTGTGTGTGTGTGTGTGTGTGTGTGTGTGTGTGTGTGTGTGTGTGTGTGTGTGTGTGTGTGTGTGTGTGTGTGTGTGTGTGTGTGTGTGTGTGTGATATATATATATATATATTTATATATATATATATATTTTTGTTTATATGGCGTCAACATATTGTGCAGTGCAGTAAAATATGGAGCTAGGAACAAGAGTATGACATAAAATACATAAGATTTAAAACATTACTGTATGAAAGAATAGGTTATGATTTCCCCCTCGGATAAGATTATAATCGACACATAGTCGAGTCTCTTCATAGATTCTGCACTTTTAGGGAGCTGGTGTGGATTCATCAATACTCATTTAAATCTTATTAGGGTGCCTGGTTCTAAAATAATATGAATGGGCTTAGTAAAGATGAGCACATGTGTTACTGAATTTGCCCTGCAATCAATTTCCACAATTACATGTGCAAAGCCAGAGAACATTTTACTATCCCCTGTTCCTTCTTCGATTGGAAAACTACGACAATTGAACATACAGTAAATGAATAGTCAGAGGCTGTATTAGCTTTTTGGGCTTCTAAGCATCTCTCTCGTAAACAAAAACAAAAATACAATGTCAAACATAGCAATTTTACCTATTGTAATATCAATGTTGAAATCCATAATTCTGCCAAATTAGATTTAGGAAGTATCAGATCAGGCTAAGACAGGGGGAAGGACTACCGGACATGAGGTGGTGGCCCCAAGCTACTGGACACTAAAAATGTATTTTATTAAGCTTGGGTGGTACTTAAACACTTGCTTCTGCATGGCACACCCCTGTGCATAAAAATATATTTAGCAAATTATTTATCAATTGCTTGTCTGTATTATATTCAGTGACCTCGGAATTGTCTTATCTTCCATCAGAGCAATTTCCTTCCCTTTTTTAGCCAATCAATCGACTTGTAATCAGTCCAATAAAGTATGTAGCATCCATTTTGTAAGAATTCATACCATACTTTTACTGATCATTAAAACACTTATTTAGTCTCCAGGCATTTTACTAATGCCCCATAACATACCCCAGGTGCTATGGTGAAGTACTATACTTGTGGTCATAAGCTAATAAAAACAATAAGAGTTCTTGGTTTAGGCATGCTGATTATTTAATCTTTTAGTATTACAGTGTTGGCTTATAGCAACCATTAACAATTTTTGACTCCTGCTTTGATAATTTTTTTTATTTTTCATTACACAGCCGAGCAATCAGCTTTCCAGTGAACTCTGGTAAAAGTTTACTTTTGTCTAAAAAAAGTGGTGTTTTTTTTGGATGCTAGTAAGTATAAATTTCTGTATATTTCGTAGGGATAAACTTGGTTTCTTGTTTAGTTTTTCACTTGGCACATGTATCTCTGCTGACAAAAGCATCACCCATATAACTCTGTTAAGGCATTTGTATTGTAAACTACTTCTCAATTTTCAAAAGAAGTGCTCTCTTAGACCCAGATCCAGTGATGTCCATTATTGACTCAGCTCAAGTGCTACCGTGTATCTTTGAAGCTCGCTAACGGAGTGCTGATTGATATTTTCGGGCAGAAAGGGCATTGCATTAACTATAAAAGCTGTTAGGGCTAACGATATGCAAAAGAGGCGTTCCCCCTAACAACGCAAATCCACAGTGGTGTTTTATGCAGTAGTTAATACTGGGATTTTACCTGGCATTAGTTAGGTCAGACCTAAAGGTGGCAAATTTCCTAGGTATCTGTGCAGTGTTCCTTCTTGTACACAGGGATTTCTCCACGTATTGAATAAAGGTGTGTCTGGGGAGGTATATAAGTAACTTGGGACTCCGTAAAATAGTTTCCTTTTCTTATTTCCCCCACTTCACTTTCTCCTCTCTCACCTCTCCAGCAAAACCTACATTTCAAAGTCTGTATTGGAGTAACACAACCTTTAAATAGACAAAGCTTAACACTAGCCCTGTTATTTGAAGGTAACGCAAAGCAGTGCTAACTTAACATAGCGTTAAGCGTATGCTAATCAGATGTACAACGGCCTTGTTTTTGCTATAATTAGCTTTGTGAACATGTGTTAACCTCAAGTTAAATAGTAGCCCCTGCAAGAGCCCAGAGTTAATGGATCTATGTAGGTTTGAGCCTAAGTAAGATATTTGCATTTAGTGATATCTGTCAAAATGTCTCATATTTGCAAATTTGTTGCAAGCAGCAAATGTAATACATTTTTTTACAGAATTGACAAACGTTTGATCCATCTCCACTATCAAAATCCTCTGTCGTGGCATAATGAGTAGGGTATGATGATGATAAAGAATGAATCTATAGAAATTATAATCTGCTGTGTGACAATTTGAAGGTCTACCGGATATAACAATGCTTGAAGCAACGATCTGGTGCTCAGAGGTAATATAGAAGCTTTATTTTAACGGCAATCTTCAATAATGAGAGATTAATTATATTGTTCTTGAGTCCCCAAAATTTGTGATAGGAGTAATAATTTTAATATGAGTCTCTCATATGCACAAATAAAAGACCAAAAAACGCTTACCTGGAACCCATGTGGTTTAGGGACAGTACTCACTGTTTCACCAGTGGCCAGGAACAAAAGCGTTTGATGTGTTCTTTGTTTGTTCTCTTTCCTGTCTTCGTCTTTTTTTGATGATGGGGGAGCAGTATATGTCACGGATCCAGGGATACTGATCCTATTAATAAAGGATACTGAAATACTCAAGTACTCCTTCCTTTACTGGGAATATCGCCGGTGAACCACAAACCTGGGGGTTAAAGAACAACAAAAATAGAAATAGCAAAAAACAGTGAGCAACCAAACAGAGTGAGGGGCACTCCAGTGGAAAAATAAGTATGCATTTGCCAATGGTAAGAACAGAGGTACAGGTGATTCTTGATAAAGCACCTGCAGCGCGAAACATGTAGAAGGATTTTCTGTACCTCTGTTTTTACCATTGGCAAATAAATACTTATTTTTCAACTGGAGTCCACCTCGCTTTGTTTGGTTCTGTACCGTTTTTTGCAATTACTATTTTCGTTCTTTTACTACCGGATACTGCAAGATTTATATATTTTTGTGTACCTGCTACAATATACCTGCACACAAATGTACTGAGGTTTGTTACGGCTTAGCACCATCTAGTAAATATGGTCTGTGTGTATCTACCTTATTCTGTTTTCCAAGGACAGACCTAGGCATTGCAGTTTTCATACAGTAATATATCAGTCTATTGTACATTCTACAGGGCAGCAATATCTCTCCCACAACATTTGCATTAATGTTTGGTGCCTTTACTTTGGACTAATGGCACATTTCTCTCTGCTGGGATGCCGACTAAACCTATCCAGGGAACCAGGACCTAGGGGTTCATACTGTTTACACCCCCAAGTGTCTCAGAACTCTGTAATGAATGATAAAGCAAGGTCTAGCAAAAAGGTAATTCTATTATTGTTTTCAATTAAAGCTTAAACAGAGACAGAAAGTACATTACTAATAGACGTGCTAAAAAACACTATTCCTGTGTTTAAAGAGCTTGACGCCCACTGCATTTTGTTGCGGTTTTATTTGAAGAATTTTCTTTTTTTACTTTTTTTTTTAAACATGAACCTAGGTATTTTTCAGTAAATGTAACACATTGCTTATTGAAAGGGAACTAACACAATAAACCACCATTATTTAATGTTATTAATAATATAAATGAATCTTCCCTCCACCTTACACCATTTGCCTTTTATGTCTAGGTGGAATCTCATTTCCATTTTTAAGTTTTGCATTTATTTACAAATTTTCCCCAGTGTGTAGTGGGTCCTCAGAAAGTTTAGCAACTAAAGAGATCACTTAACATTCTTGGCAACTTGTTTGGGATTAAGCCAGCTGAATAATGTCATTAAACATGCAATTTGCCTGCTTCTCCTTATCCATGCCTTGAGATCTCCCACATTCTACCACTGAACTAACATTTTAAAAGTCATTTAAAAAAATACGTCTTTATAATGCAATATAAGTAGATGTTTGTTTTGGTGGGATATAAAAATGCTACATTAAAATAACAGTTTATGAAAAGTCCTGCTCATTCTGTAATTAAAATGAGTTCCAACTGAGATTTCTCTATGTATTAGGCAGTTACTGGCTGATAAAGAATGAACACTCCCCAATATGTATTACATAATTCCTTAAACCAAACACTATAACAATATTTTTCATCAACTGTACACAGCATATTTCTATCTGGGGGGGATGGAACACTAGTACATAATGTTTTCAGAACAAAATAGCACTCAGATGAGGATACCTGGAAACAAAGAACACAAGATCTATATCTGTGGCTACCAATCACTTGGGTCTCATTATCACTATTATCAACTTCAAATAATATTAATAAGCATGATGGAATTTGGATGAAACTTTGGGTCCCACGGATCACCACCCAGTGATTGCTTGCGTAGAGGTCATGTGGCGTGAAAAGTTCCCAATGACAGAAATGGAAGAGGAGGTGAGCGTGATGTCCCCTAGAAAATTAGGGAAAAGTAATGTTCTCAGGAAGTCATAAAGGCCACTGGTATTCCAGTCCTTGTGCCATCATGAGAACATCATAAGGACACTCAAGTAGTTAAACATGAACTATTAAATGATTTGCATTAAAAAGCTGCATTATAAGCCTAACAGACCTTAGTGCATCTTCTTTTTTCACAAAGAACAAAATGGTGCTAAGGAGTAGAGTTATACGCAGCTTGATGTTGTCTGTCGCACTAACGTAAATGATATGTAATATTAAACTTCAAGAATGCACTACTTTGGTGCGCCATTAATGCGTCAAAAATTTGCATTTTTTTGGGGGCTTAAAAAGCAAATGCAAGTAGACACAAAGAATTCTTGATGCATTTGGAGAAACATAACACATACCATACATAGAATAAGAAATGGTGTACCAAATGTAAATAGATGAATAAGACATACCAAAATATACCATTAGTGATGTTAGGTGAGATATCAATTGCACTTTTCCAATTCCTCTTTAAAAAAAATTCTTCATACAGTACATAGCCTCCTAGTTGTTTATTGACTGTTCTTTCTAGCAACTAAGGTTAAAAATCAGATTATATTTGTCAGAAATACAACAGGAAACAATGAAGTCCAGAGCAATATCCAATGTGACAAAAATACACAGTGAAATACCTATACTGTATATCTCTTGAAAAAGGGTCATTAAGTTAACCCTTTGGCCAAAGCGTATAAGCCTGCGAGCCACATCAAGGCATGATCAAATTCGCAGGTCCTAACACTAACTGATTAAAATTCTTATTTACCTCTATAATTAGAGGAAGGATGGTCCTGGCATTGAACCTGTCGCAACCAGCTGCATGAAAAGAAAACCTGATTACTTGGAAAGTGGGGAGGGGCGAGCTTAAACCCTGGGAGGGTGGAGCCACTGACCTCCAAAACAGCTGAGACCAGCTGGACATCTGTGTGTTTATATTTGTCAGAAGATTTAGAACTACAAATTAATGAAACAGATATAATGGACGATGGATTATGAGGGGCTCGTATTGCGCAATATGTGTGCACAACAAACATTGGTTGTAGTAATATGTTCATAGTGCACGGTTTCTAGCTCACAAGGGGCTTCGCTGTATACGATTAAGTAATAGTATTGCATAACGTAAGTTCTATTTCTAATATTTAGTCCACATAATAATTTTAAAACAAAAATACTTGCGGGTGCTGAATTCTGTGGTATAATTCAGTAGTATGAGAGAAAGAAGAGTAGAATATTTTCAAGAGTTTTTCAATTTATTCAGTAGCCAACATTTTATTTCAGCATAGTGGACGAGTCTCTAGACAGCTTGATGAACTAATGGATCTGTTCTCTTGCTGAGACAACAAGAGCCTGAAACAAATTCAGCTCCACTTAAAATACATTGAGATCGACCACACAGTATATTTTACTTGTGAAAAAGCATTTAACATAGTTTTTCAGCAGTTCTAATCTAAAATCCACTTCCCAATTTAGTGCTCTCATGTGCCAATGGTGACTATTCTCAGTAACATGTTCCAGCTTATTCTGCTCTAATTAAAGCTTATGGAAAAGGTGACTATAAAGTACATAATATAATCAATTACCTTATTTTTACAAGATATGGTCAGACAATATCTAACAGGCCTAATATTGCAGCACAGAATTAAGAAAATACTTAGAACTCACTACATCTTTTATAGATACAGGATATAAAATAAGTCAGGAATAAAAACAAAGTAATTGTGTGTGGTGAATGCATATTTTGGAGGTGTTCTTGGCTCATTTATATGTTATAGGGAATTCATTATCATCACAGACATCACAGTGTGGTATTTTAATATTTACTATGTGGTGCTTTTCCATGAGACACCATCTGGCACAATAAGACAACTTGTGGCCCTTCCACTTGAATGGGCCATAGACTGTCTTCTGGTTCTGGAATGTGTCTTATAGACTAGAATCTCTTAGTAGACACAGTAATATGGTTTTGGTCATAAAGACTAGAGATGGGCAAACTTTTTGCCCACTTAGTCGAACTTGGTGAATGTCACCTATTTCGATTCAGTGAAGACGTTTGGTGCAATACAACAGTTTGTGGCAAATTCGATTAACACTGAAAAGTCAACAGGCTGTGCATTTTTGATTACTTTCATTTTAGAAATTCGGTTGAACTTGTAAAAAAAAATTGTCACAAAGCTGTTATTTTGCTTCCTTAAAAAAGGTAAAATATGTCATTCTTTTTACATTTTGGACCATTTCCTAAGAAATCTTGGCACCACCATCGAGTTTGTCTGAGATTTTTCGAGCTTTTGAATTTCAGCAGGTTCATACACTTCTAATAAAGACACTCTGAAAAGTAATTAACATCAACTTATATGGTTATACTGTACCTTTGGGCCTATAAGTCACTGAAAGTTACCTAAGTAATAGCATTTAGAACTACAGTATGCAGCATAAAAAGTATTCTGTCTCCTATTACTATTTTTTAACTTAGAAGAATCAAGCGTATTTTAAGAAGTCTCCTTTTCGAAAACATATTTGGATATACTGAAGTTGCACACATTAGCACAGCTCCTCTAGGAAAGTGCTATTTAATGTACCACACATTTAACTAAACAAATGTAATTCATTCATCCCAAATTGCTTGGAATTCCAGAATCTACTGTACTGTACATTATTTTGCTTCAAAGGGGCAATCCCTCCTAGCACCAAAGTGAATTAATTCCAGTGACATGTTTAAGGGGTCTCATCTAAATAACACCTTTAAGTATTTTGTATTTATTTTGTTGTGTGATGTCACAAGTGTTTGTACTTCCAGAGTTCCACCTGCCCTCAAATTTATTGGTTCTCTGATAGGAACAGAGTGAGATAGGGGTAAAGAAAACACTTGATAAATAACCCCCTTTCGGAGGACCCTAAGAAATTCAACTGGCCGAGTATGTGGGATTGCACTTTTAAGTGCTTTTTTTTACCTCTTCCTGCATACATTAGATAAGGAATCCAATGCAAGCAATAACAATTATAACAGATTGAACTATAAAAAGAACTCTGTCACTGGCCCATTACATAACCATGCATAAATGAAATGGCACCTATATAGAATACTTTCTGAGCAGGGTCCTGGCTCAAAATTAATATGAGTAACAATATCATTTTCTGCTGTGATGTGATTGGTGTTCAGTCTAAACTAAGTTATTATATTTATTCTATTTGAAACCATGTTATTGATTTTTGTTGCTCCTTTTGTTACTCCTCTGCCCCACGTCTCAATTGCTTTCCACTGTCACATTTTGTTTTGGATTACAAAAATAGAGTAATATGCATCTGTTCCTAGTAAGGTAACAGCAACAGATAAAGAGGCACCTGGAAGCCAGTTATCAGGAATCTCCCTTCTGCCCTTCACTATGTGAAACTTTATAGGTGTTTCCATCTGCCTGTGGATAGTTTTTCTTCTATACAAGATCAATTCAGTTGGAATCTCATAAATCATAATTACCATTAATTCTATATATTTTTTTATACTGGCCTGGAAAGGAAAAACAAACCCCTATTTTATTTGACTTTTCTGGAGGTCACGCTATGCTTTAAAATTGGTATTAGAGTTTACTATTTTGTTGAAAGCATTCATTTAAGTCATAGGCTGCAGCCTGCCAAATTATACTGGGGAAAGAAGACTAAACCTCCATCTGATTTTTTTATCCTTTTTCCACAGCATAAAGAAGGTTGAAACAAGAACACTAATTTAATTTTCTGTTTATATTTTTTGAGCCTTGTTTAATTTAGTCAGCATAGCATTGTTTATTGGAGTATCAGTCAGTGTATCATAAACATGGAACAGCTAAGTGAATGAGCTATGTAGAAAAAATAAGCTATCATGACTAATTTATCTTGCTAGGCTTTTATTTCTCTTGCAATTTAGTTTGTTTTGTATAAGCGAATTCATAGCAGTTTTTATGCATATGCTACATAAAAGTGTAGTATACAAATATATCTGTGTATCTATATCTATCTCTGAATATATGATCACCTGGTGATCCACTGCTGGATGAAGACCTCCCTAATGATCTTCTACGTACTGCTTTTGCAAACCTCTCTTCTCCACATTGCTCCCAAAAACTTTCTGATTTCCTCCTCCCATCTTACTTTTGGTCATCGTCTTGATCTTTTAATCTTTCATGGAATCCATTTGAGTATCATCTTGGTTGAAAAATTATAATTTCTTCTTGTGATATATCCGGGCCACTGCTATTTGAATTTTCACCCTTGTGATGATATCAAAGACTTTGATTTGGTTTTAAACCCATTCATTATTTTTCCTACCATTTCGGGTAATACCCAGCATTGTCACATTTGTTTAACATCAGTTTGGTCTTGCTGGGAATCATACTGCTGCGGCCAAGTTTATTCGAGCATTTGCCCGTTCTTGGCCGCAGCAGTAGCCTGGCGCGCGCCCGAGAGTGACGGGCGCGCGCCGAAGCAGTGGAAGAGCGCCCTCCGATCGGGGCGCTCTCCCTACCGCTGCCGGGTCCGCCGGGTCCCCCGGAACCCCCTGCCGCCGTCCCGCAGATCGCGGGACACCAGGGCTCCCTCGGGGAGCCCCTGGACGCGCGTGCAGGGGGCGCACGCTCCCGAAGACACGTGACGCACGCCGAGGGGCGGCCACTAGCAAGCCGGGAAATCTCCCGGCTTGCGGTACCGGCCACACTTTAATAAAGTGTGTCGGTAGTGTAGTTGCTGGAGGTCTTCTACATTTGTGGCAAAAATAACAATGTAATCTCAACATTGTAGGTGACTCAAATATTTACTGTTGATTTTGATTCCTTCCCAATCTTATGTCTTTAACAATTATTCAAGTGTTGCTATGAAGATCTTTGGTGACATGGTGTCTCCCTGCTGCACTCCCTGACTAATCCTTATCTTATTTGTATTTTTATGTAATCGAATGGCTGATGTGACATTCTCGTAAAAGTTTTTTTATAATATAAATGTACACTTCTTCAATACTTTGTCTTCTTAATGTATGTGGGACTGCTGAGGTTTGAACAGAATAACATGCTTGTTTGTAATCTGCGAATCCTTGGCTGAGTGGAATATTGAATTCATTACTTCTGACAAGTGATAAAGTAATCAGATTTATGGATGCCTCTACAATGTCTTAGATCAAACTAGGAGAGGGAACAATAAAGAAATAATGCAAATATAATCATCACATACTACCAAGCTAAGCTTTAACAAAACATTGTAAAATACTTGTTTGATTTATTTTTAAAGCATAGCCACTTTAGCCACAAGCAGGACTGCACCTTTTCGTTTGATTCCTCTTGCAACCTGCAATGAAAAGTTCACAACGGTTAATACAAATAGGGCTGATTAATACCGTTCTGACAAGTACAGCATTATAACAGTATATGAACCTCTTTATCTTGTGTTACTGTATGTTACCAATTGCAGTTGTGTAAAAACAAGTGAGCGGGGCCATTGATCAAAGTCTCCTGGCTGTACCAATTTTTATCAAAGAAGAAACTACATTGATTTCAATGGAATAGCTTTTTCATGAAAAATCTGGGGTGTTTTTTCATGAAAAATCTGGGGCACTTTTTTTATGCCAGTTTTCTGACAGCCAGGACATTTTTAGTTAATGACCCCTAAGTAATTGCAAGAGATGTGTGCAGGGGTATGCAATGGAGACCGTTTTTAAGGTGAAATTAATAGAAGGCTTTATTGCCTGTTCCTTTAAACCATACAGCAAAAAAATATATACATAAAACAACAAACATCTAGCTCTGTGTAAGGGCGAACTTACTTCCCCAGTCCCTCTCTGCAAGGCGGGGGGGGGGGGAAGTCCCTTACCCACTTATCACCCCAAAGTCCCAGCGGTACCTTAACACAGGTGGCCCTTCAGGTCAGTGGTGTCCGGGTAGGTGTCTGCTTGAGGGTCCAGGCATAGAGGTCTGGTCCCCTTTGTCTTGCTCTCAGAACACAGCCCTCCTTTTCCTTATGTCAGCTCGATTGTGAGCTAAGGAATCTCTCATGTGTCTCACATGAGGCTTTTTACAGAGCTCTCATAAGTCAGGTGGAGACTAGTTAATTGAGTGGCTGCAATTAACGATCTCTCTGCTGGATTCTCAGAGCTCTGAGGCTGCTTTATTCAAACAGGGGTAAGTCTGTGTTTCAGTAAACCTTTGATGTTTAAAATGGATAATTTAGTCTCCAGTATATTAATCGACCACTCAGATTTGGATTGAAGCAACCATATGATGCCAATTTGCTCCTGTTAAGGCTTTATTGACATGGCTGCTAATTAAGTCACACTAATGCTTCTTTACATGATTTATCAAATGATTGTTATTATGAGTTACTGTATACCAGCAGCAATACTTAACATACAATGAAGCAGTAATAATCGATGACATTGCTTTATTGTGAAACTGAATTGTTTGCATTGCCCTACTTGCAAATTCCCATAGCAGTTTCTTCAACTCCAGTTTTGTTCCTAGGATGATTACATTTAAAAGGGTTGTGCTTTTGCAATGCATGGTCATGCATTAAGTTACAGCTCCTGCAGCAGAAAATGAGTTAAAACCTATAATGAGCTGTCCAGTGAATGGCATTGAGTGACACTGATGGATTGACTTGTTGAAATGCTGGATGAGCTCTTCTGTAAAGCTTCTGCTGCACTGTGTTGTATGGAGAGTTTGGATCTTTCAAGCTGTAATTACATAAACAGAGCCCCTCAACTAGCCAGGTGTCATCATGAATTCTCCAGCTAATCTATTCATCCTCTAGAACTCTTGCTGCATGTCAGACTTCTACTTTGCCACATGCTTTGATCTCATGGATGTCTATCACGATGGCAATGTTTGCTTTTGAGATGGCGTGGTCATGCTAATAAAAATCTGTTTTAAAGCTTTCCTAACAGATGATAAATTAGATACTGTGTGTATTCTCAAAGTTTTTTTTTGTTGGTGTTGACTTCTTTAGTAATGACGAGAACATTCATGTTTTTTCATTCCTATAGAACATAATCTGTAGTTTTGCTTCTAACATAAGTACCATTTTTCTGAGGCAATGAGTCCGGCAGCACAATGCAATAGTAAAAAATGACAGATTACTCTAAAATTGCCCAATGACAGTGTTTACATTAGTATTTTATTACACAAGCAAAACTGACTTCATGTAAAATAAAAACATCTTAGCTATGGAAACACAGAAATATTGTGAGTAGCGCTAAGTACACTGTGGGTGTTAGATCAATATATACATACATATTGCCCACATTCAGTAGTGCTATATGTGTAATCCATTCCACATTCAATGTATTGTTTGTGCCTCTGGCACTGTTTGGGTAATAATAAGATTTATTGATATGTTGATGAGATTTTGTCTGTAACCATAACCACTATGGTAACAGTCACAGTAACAGCTATTTTAATATTAGCAAGCCGTTTTTTCATGTTCTATTCCTGTACCTCTAACTATATTTGTCACAAGTTGAATATTTAAATTGCAATTACATGGTCCCAAAGAAAAAAGACAGTCATGGCAGAATTCAGATTTGCCAGACTGTTTACTAAGGATATAATTTATTACTCACATTTTACAACTTGATGGTATGTGTAGCATATTCATCAATCTGCGATGCAGCCGTTCAGGTGTCTGTGTATCAATCTTCTGCAAAGGGCGTTTTGACGCATTTATTTCAACAAGGAGGCTATATGGCTTCCAACATCTTTTTCAGCAACATGCCTATGTAATTGGCACCCTAAAATAAGTTTAATAGTTCCTAGAAAAACAGTTTTTTTTTACTTTTTTGGGTTTCCTCGTAACATTAAATATTTTTCGAGTGGAGGTACTGAAGTAGTCTGCAACCTCATTTCCCCACTCTTAGCCCATTTGACGTGGTTGAATAATAACTTCATTATAATTATGCACATCTCCTTCCTGTCATGTCAATAGTATATGTGCATAACTCTCTCTATGAAAAACAGTCCAATTAACTCATTGATATAACTGTGGCAAACTATGTGCAAACTCCATTGACAAAATGGAATCTATGGAGATCTACTTACTGAAGTGCCCCATTTGCAAAACTCTGGCAAAACTAGTGCTAAAAACAACACCATATTTATAAAAGAAAGTGAATCCCGAAGAAAGCATGGCACGTTTTCCTTTGATAAATCTGGTGCTATTGTTTAGTCACTTTAGTAAACAACCGCCCCAGGTTAGGGTTGCCGGGTGTCCGGTTTTGAACCGGACAGACCGGTATTTTGCCGATTATATCCGGTAAAAATTGAGAGGTAATACCGGACTTGTATGTGCCTGGTATTTTCCCTCTTTGGACGTGCGGGCAGCGGGAGTGTTAGGGGTGGTCGGTTGCAGCGTTCCCGCTCTTACCTCTGATTCAGAAGCAGGCTGCAGCGTCTGGTAACCACGGCAATGGGCGGTGTCATCCCGCCCCCTCCCAGCCAAGGAGAACACTAACCAATGGGAGGGCTCAACGTCATTAAGGAGCATGCACAGCTCCCCCATTTGCATGCTGGGAAATGTAGTTTCCTTCCAGCTTTGCATTTGGGAGAGGAGAGAAGAGCTCCACTGAGTCAATGTCTTTCAGGAGGACATCCACAGAGATACCAGGAGGGGGAGAGGATGAGGAAGGAGGATGAGGAAGTGGTGAGGAAGGAGGGGGTGGTGGTGAGGAAGGAGGAGGAGTGGGGGATGATGGTAAGGAAGGAGGAGGGGGCGTGAAGGTGAGGAAGGAGGAGGGGGTGAAGGTGAAGGAGGAGGGAGGGTGGTGATGTGAGAGGATGAGGAGGGGGTTGCAACAATCTTGGAAGTAGTGGGAGAGGAGCATTAAGATCAGTTTCGCTCGCCATGTATGACTGCAGGTATGTTATTTATAAATTATGTGATTTGTTTTCTAAATTTCACTCCACATATGCACCAAGTTGCAAAATTTCATATTCTATTTCGTAAAATATATAAAATATATGAAATAGAATATGAAATAGGGTAAATTGGTGCATACGTGGAGTGACATTTAGGAAAAATTACGTAACGGCCTGAGAATGTATAAATAACATACATCCCCACCGGAATTCGGATTGAGTTTATTTGCTTGAAAGAGAGATGTGGGTAGGTATTCTGTTTACTTTTGTTTTTATAGACAATTCCACATCCCAAAAACACTTCTTTAGAAACTATTGTTGGGATTTATTCTGATAAGAGGTATTGGAGCTCAATTCAACGTTAACTTGAAAGGCAGTTAATGCTAATCGTGCTCCTACTGTATACCTATTAATTCAGCCTAATATATCTCCTTATAAGAACTTAAAATCTAATTAACAACTATTTGGTATGTTTCTGTGAGTGCATTAGGCAAATCCCTCCCTTAATTGTTAGTCAAATGCATGTGATCAGAGTATTTAAGACAGTCTATCTTGGCTGTGAGCCATTTGGCTGTGTCACATTTAAAGTGTCTGTAGGGTTAATTTTGGAGTTGAAATTGGAGGTGAAGATTAGAGGAAGATCTGGACTCTGCACAACAACAGCAACTTTGCAACTGTGAGAACTTGACTTGCTAAATGCTGTGATTTTTTGTACTCTTCCTATCCTCCAATAACTGGGAAGTTTCTCCTCTTGCATCTCACTATGCCCTCGCTATTGCCTTTTCTGTTTACTTTTTCCTCACTCCTTTGTGAACGACTCTGTCCTCTCCAACTTCCCCACTCCCAACTGCACCATTATTTTTACACCTCTCTCCCAACAACTTCCTTGCTCCTCAATAAAAGACACCCACACAAATCCTCTATTCACACCCTCTATCTACTCCTTCCGGCTGCTGAGGATCTCCCCTAAGCCAGAACCCAGACAAACACACCTGATCTCACCCACACCTCCCTGCTATCTCTTCCCCTGCAAATGGTGTTAACCTTCTGATTTAATACTGACTAACCTTAAAACTCGTCCCACAAATCAAGCATCCCAATAGCCTGCACTCATGGCTATTGTCCCACACTCAGTCACTCCTACCACCGATTGTGACCAAGTACTGCCATCTACAGCACTTATTCCCTCACCTGCTGTCTCTGTAAGTCTCCCATCATACCACTTAGATTGTAAGCTCCTCGGGGCAGGGATTTCCTTTCCTATTGTCTGATTTTGCTGCGCTTATTTTATTATTATAATTCCCCGTACTGTATTCTTTGTGAAGCGCTGAGTACACTTTTGGCGCTATATAAATAAAGACATACAATACAGTATTACCATGTATTAGCTGAGCTTGCCAAACTTAAAAAAACAGACTGATTCTTCTGCCACAATTGCATAAATCTTCATATCAGATTAGCTGGGTTTCTGTTAGTGGCGGATTGGTGGTAACATGTGGCCCAGACTTTTCACTTACCTGCTGGCCGGCGTGCCGTGACATCATCACATGGCGCTGCGACGTCGATGGAGGAGGGCTGATACGGAAAAGGTAAGTCTTACAGAGGCCCCACTTTATCCACTAGTCATCAGTTTCACTGCTACAGTATGGGGCAGAGCGCTGGGCCTCTGTAACCGTAATGCATGCTCACCAGGGCAAGCCCAATTGCCCAATAGAGCAATCTGCTCACGAATTATGAGCAAATGAGTTGGACTGGAAGTCTTCACCTTATTTACTATGTTTCTCCCAAAAATATTAGCACAAAAAAAACATTACAGGCATAGAATATGTAAGTATTTATGTGTAATAGTAGTAGTATATATATTATTTGGGGAGGTACAATGGGAGTAACCTATAATATCATCTTATTAATGTTAGAAATGTGTTATGGGCTTTCCTGAAATGTGAAAGAAGTTTGCAATTGCTGAGTTTTGGGTCTCTGTGTTTATTATTTATCCTGAATGAAATTGTTTACATTATACCTCCCATCCATTATACCATCTATATTCTCTGGGATGAGGACTTTATTTTATTTTGGTTATATAAATGTCAAATCATGCACTTATTTCCTGGGTTTACATGATCTAACAGCTTGAGTCCATTACCAATGAATCCTGCAGTATTTATTCATCCTTATTCAGTACATTATGATAAGGCCCTTGTTGTCGAAAGACACAACCCCAATTGTTTTTTTTTTTGTGTTTTATTTTATTTTATTGCAATACAATTAAATACAATTAAGTTACATATAAAAGCTGTAACTTACAGTTTTCCCAAATGATTGAACAAATAGATTTTCTCTTGAAGTATTTAGTACTATACACACATTTATTTTTCAATATGTTATTGTTAAAGAGCTCTGTACTTTCTGTTTCTGAGGGATATTAATATAAAATGTGTTGAGGAATTTTAAAATGGTCATCATGGAAATTTTCGAAGTACGTGTTTGTAACTTCACCGTAATCACTGTGCTTTGGAATCATTTCTACCTACTGTATCAGTTTGCACTGTGTATTAGTATTCTGTGATATTTGTTGTATATTTGGTAAGCAATGAATAATGCAGATAACTAGAACCTTGTGGTAAAAGTGACAATTCTGATTACTGGATTCCCTGGAAAATAAATGTACTGTACTCTAGTATTAGGGTTGCCAGATGGCTTGTCCGAAATTCTGGACACAATGGTGAAAGGTGCGAGACGCTCAACACATACACACCCCGCTTCGCTCCATGCTATTTCCTCTTCTCCTTGGCCCCACCCCCAGGCTCCTGACACCTCCTCCTGATTGGTTGCATTATTCAGCGGCAGCCAAGTAGGATGGAGGAAGCTGCCCAGCCCGCTAGCAACAGCCCTGCTCTATCGCTGCTCGGTGAAATCTGGCGCACCCCCTCCCCCCCCCCCCCCCAAGCCAGTCAGGTCACTGTCCAGAGAGTTAATACTGGACACATATATATCCAGTAATACCTCTAATTTTTTTACTGAACGTAGTGTCCAAATACAGGACAGCCCAGTTCAATAATGGACACGTGGCAACCCTATGTAACACAGATACTGAGTACACATTGGACTTAATGAAGCTTCTCTCTTAATGGTCTCTTCATTAAACTCTGATAAAAGCAATGAAAAATTGCCTGATAGAATGGAATTTGATGCAATAACAATTTGGCATTTTCACCGTATTCATGAAGAATTATCTACGTGTAGCCCTGCTTCCCCCCTCTCTGAGTGGTCTGCGATGATGTGGGGAACAGGACAGGCTTTTGGTGAATTCTACATGCTTCTCAGGGTGTCAGCACCTGCAGCTCCGGTGGGCTCCAGGGTTCCCAGAGACAGTCCCCACCAGAATAGACTTCTTTCACACCCCTGCCTAGTAGACTGTAGACTCAGGCAGCGGTATACAAAAGGGATGCTTTATTGAGACATCCACTGTGGATGGTATTAAAGCGGGTGCAGAGTAGATTGATCTGGGTCCCAAACCTCTGGATGGTGCTTGGCTCTCTCATAGCATTGAGGCCTCTGATCTCACTCTCAGTCAGCCCATGAGGGACTGCCTGGCATGTCTCAATCCCAGCTGGGAGGAGCAGGTGGAATGGAATTCTCTATAATTTAGCATATCCTCTCTCAGACACCAGAATGAGAGGGCACAAGGTCTGCACCATTATTGGCTATACACAGACCCTGTGTCACCACCATTTCTGCCACTTTGTGAGTCAGCATGGTGGGGGGGGGGGGGGGTCAATAGCCTGCCACAGCCTGTAGCTAATAAGGACTTACGTGACAGGAGGCAGAGAGGCAGTCTGGACTGGCCATGCTACATATGCATACAAAAGTGCAGGGTGTGGTTTCTCATTTGGCAGCACTTTTCACCCAATTTGCTGCACTAGCCACTGAAAATTAACTCCACTTATGGAGACAAAACACCTGGGAGCACTTTTGAGAGTAAGAGATACCTGGGAAATATGAATCATTTGCATACATTCTATATATTTTTTTTTTGTATCTCAGGTATGCTACCAGGTGTGTTTCGTCTCCACAAGAAGAGGATGTGCAGTTTAATTAATAGACCCCTTATAGTTTGTAGCCCACAAAATCATTGGCTCTAATTTTATAGTTACATACACCCACTGACCTCTATCCTAGGCAGGGACAGGCAGGGACAGTAAACTGCAATAGTGCTGCACAGGGCACTAGCGCACAAAAACGCCAATTGATCTTGAATAAACCCATAGTCTTAGAATCAGTAGAGAAACAAATACTTGATGTTTGGAATTGTTTGGATCTGGTTAAGCAAGTGTCAGTGCTTATTTAAAATATATAGGCTTCATCTCTAACTAACTTTTGGAGTATAAGTGTGTATAAAACTTCTTATCATTGTTACCATATACAAAAGATTTACATTTTTTGAGCAGATGTAGAAACATTTTTAAATAGTACTAGGCATGCATGCACACAACTTCATATTACATATTATATTACATTTATTTATTTATTTATAAAATGTTTTACCAGGAAGTAATACATTGAGAGTTATCTCTCGTTTTCAAGTATGTCCTGGGCATAGAGCTAAGACAAATAATACATGGTTACAAATACAGTTACATAAAACATATACATACATACTGTACATACATATTACTTCATATGAAATGTGGGAATAGGTGGAACGATCCAGGGCAGAATTCACCTATTGGAATTATTGCCTCTAACAGGACAACTATCTTTAAGCAGATAGAAGAATTCACTGGGAAAATGTGTGTTAAGCAAATCTATTTTTTTTTTCTAATCCATGTAAAAATGTTGACTTTATTACCATTTTCTATTTAAAATGACTGTATGTAAAAATATATCTCATAAATAGCCAGGCAGAATTTTTGCTAGTTTCAACAAGGCTGAGTATTCTTAACATAATTTCAGGAAGTTTATTTACAATAATAAATACATCATTTCCAGGATGATTTAGTAAGAAAATATCTCTGCAAAATAAAATGCGCTTGACTGATATGTTAAATTGCTACATGGTTATGCTGCTACGTAAAACAGGGGTTGCGGGTCACTTTTACAGAAGATTATTGTTTTAATGCATATTTGCTTCATACTAGCTACGGAGCACCAAGTTTAACTCAGTAAAGACTATTTATTTTTGATCTGGGTAATATATATCAGAGTAACAAGCAGGTGACTAGCATTGAAAAAGGTCTTTTACATCCTCAGGGTAAGATTGACATACACTGTTATGAATCCAAACACAGACTTCCTTGTTGCTAGTAGCCTGGAAAACCAAGAATTTTGGATAGCATTCCTGACATGGTAACATAGGCATGTAGTTATTTTATATACAGTATAAATTATATTTTAGTTTTTTCAGTGACAACCCTACAAATATTATCTTCAAATAATGGGGCACATACTGTAGGATCAAATATATTTGATAGATGAAGATATTTTTTTTTTTACATTTCCATGAATGTTTCCAAGAGTAGAGTAAACGATATACTTTAGACTGACCTCTTTCTCTATCTGATCCCAGGACACCTGGTTGTTTCTAAACTCAGATGAGCTAAGGAGAAGTCAGCATGCCTAATTGTTCTGTCCCGTGTGATTTCTTCTGTGTTTGGGGGGATGCAGCTGCTCAAACATGCAGTGACTAAAGAGAGCTCCTAGCTTGAGATGAATAATTCATCTCCATATCTATTTACCGGTGAGAAGAATGTCTTGGAAACCTGCTGTGTTGGTGCTCTTCTGTCCCACGTTTCTTACACTATGGGGCCTACATACTGTACTAAGCACATTGCATTTTTGGCATAAAATTGCCGCATGTAAATCACAAATTGTGCTTGTATGCGCCTACAGATATGTACTAACCTTAGTGCTCTTAGTTAAGTATATTGGTGCAAACAGAAATGTGCAAGGCGCACAGATGTAAATGGTATGTTCCGTACTAAAGT
Source organism: Ascaphus truei (assembly GCF_040206685.1). Lineage (NCBI taxonomy): Eukaryota > Metazoa > Chordata > Amphibia > Anura > Ascaphidae > Ascaphus > Ascaphus truei. The sequence continues at coordinate 384,617,784 of NC_134484.1, read as the reverse complement.
TATATCTGTGAGCCAAAGAAATAGTGGAACCTGCATCAAAATCTGGAACCTGGTGTAAAAAATAAGTCTGTATATATTTCTATATATTAACCAAAAATGTATTTGACATTGCACGGATGTTTCATATTATATATGTTAACAATATTTTTTTTTTCACAGTATGGCTATTATAAATAATATTACACAAATAATTATTTGATAATAGTAGTTACAGTATAAATAGAAAATACACCATTTTGTGCAATGTGTCAAACTTCATTTCAAACAACAAACTATGTACAGAGTCAGATAATGACTTTCTTACATGCGATACACAGTTTAAAGGACCTGTAACTTTAAAAATAAAAAAATATCCCCCTCCCCTTAAGTTTTAAGCAGGGAGTCTCCAAAGATGACTGAACTAAGTTCAGCTCGGGGGACATTTCAGAGTCAGAGGGACATTTCATTTCAGCTTCCAGAGATGGATACCTGAGAAGGTGCTGTCATTATCTGTATGCAGTTATAGCTCTCGTGTCACGCGGGCTAAAAGTAAACTGCAAGCGATGACATTGCGGCTTCCTATTGGCCTGCGGGATGCCCGACTTTTAATCTGCCATATGGTGCCCAACCGGAGCGTCTACTGGGGCACCTTCCAATAGGAAGCTGTAAGTGATGATGTTGCAGCTTCCTATTGGCCTGCAGGACGCGGGACCTTTAATCCAACATATGGTAACCAACCAGAGCGGCTACTGGGGGAACCTTCTAAGCTATGTATCTCGGGAAGCAGGGGATCCCCAGTGTTGAAATCAGTGTGGTTCAGCTACGAAGACAGGCTTTATACCCATTAAAAATAACAACACAAGAACCAACTCTCCTTTAAAAGGTTGATATTACTTTGTAGCATAAAAAATGCGACGTAAAAAAATTGGCAAATATGATCTTAGTAGAGTGTATAGGTTCCTATAGTTTCCTTTGTAGAAGGTAACATAATTAAATTCACCAAAAGACAAGGGAGTATAATTGTCATTTAAAATGGCATGCTCTATGAGAAATGTGTGCTTGACCACACTACTGAACTTCCCAATGTCTCACACCACTTGCCTGGTAAAAGGTATTTTATCTTTGGCTTCCTCTCAGACCTTGGAGTGCAGGGCCAGGATTTACATGCCACTAAATAGGAGCTCTCAATATTCAGTGCTTAGAGGGTGCGTCCCAGAGAGTAATGGCAGAATTAATTAATTATTAAATGACACAGTTTATGCCTAATATTGTCAGCTGTAGCCGTGCTTTAAATTACAGGTGTCAGTAAATGTGTTGCATAGTCACATCTCCCAGAGAGATGAAGAACAATTGCAGTTGTTTGAGTGGAGTTGACATTGTCAGTGCTGGCATTTGTTTCTCCCCTCTTTTCACTCGTTGTACATACTGTACAGTATGTTGCAATCAATGTAGTATATAGATGTAGCCAGGTTCCCCCCCCTTCTCGCATTACAGCTGTTGCCGGGAACGCGGGCATGCCGTTGCTAAGGCCGCAGTTGGGTTGTTAAGGTTGGGTGGCTCGGAGTGCCGGGCACAGTGAATATTGCTCGGCAGAGTTGCGCATACGCAGGAGACGCGCGCAAGGAGCTGGCCTCACAGTAGGGACTATATCTCCCATGAGTAGCCGTGGCGCCCCATGTGACGCCAGAGGACCAATAGGGTTGGAGCATCTCCCGCGAGGGATAGATGTATGCGTGTGATTGCATACGCAGTTCAGTTGGTGTCGGGAGCAGCTAAGGGAAGGAGGTCGCGTGCAGGAGTCAGTGACTCTCTGCACTAGGCTAGCAGCCCCTTAGGCCCCACATAGCCCTAAGTCACTACAGCGGAGTATAGTAGGGACCGGCCCCAGTTAGGGACATTACCCTTATTTGTATAGCAAGTTTCTTAATAGACCCAGCCAACGCTGCGCGTACTGCCAGCGAGTTGGGCCTAGACTGTCGCTATCGTTGCCGAGGCCTTTCAGGTGGGATCTCCCCGGATGGTGGTTGCGGTGTTTGTCCTTTGTGAAGTTCGATTGCAGGACCGAGCACTGGAGTGCTCGGCAGGTAACCTCGTTCAGCAAGTGCACCAACTTTACTGTTTGATAATGTTACAGGACTAGTGACTGCGCAGTCATATATGTTTTCTCCTGCAAAGGGCGTGGACAGATTGTGTAGGTGTTATGGACACGGGTGGAATCACCCGGTGTAAGGAGAAGTCGAATTGCTAACCACCATGTGTAGTGTCCCCCTCATGGGAGGGACACCTGTTATGTGTTAATGACCACTTATATGCAGTAAAGCCAGTTCTGTTTTGCCACTGTTCGGTTAATGTGATTATTTCCTGTGAGGGCCTTCTCCCACTTCGTTGGGAGCCCTCCAAGGTGGAGGCGCTGCACCACGGGATAGTGATATATGTCTGGGCCCCCAGGCTCCACAGCGGTTACACAGCACGGCAGTAGCGCTAGTATTCACCGGGAATACCCGTTACATATATATATATATATATATATATATATATATATATATATATATATATATATATGTATACATATATACAAACACACACACACCTTTTTTTACAGGCGGCACAGATTTCACGGAACTTTTTTTCATAGACCACATAATAAATTTGATAGTTTATTGTGAAAATCTAAAAAAAATGTTTTATAAAACAATTAGAATGTAATTATCATTTACAAAAGTATTAACATAGATAGATTTGAAACTATTTAGAAATGTGAATAAATGTGTATATTATTGTGCATGTCCAAGAATAATTCTCCTCCGAGGTCCCATCCTCGTGTCAGAGTTCCCTTACCCTTTTTTCTCGAAAAAAAGCACTGTGTATATAAATATATGTATTTATAAATGTAGCGGTCATGTAAAATGGCTACAGTCATCTCTCCTGCTGACAGTAAGGCCTGGTAAGTTGTGGGCATGCCAGCAGTAATTATGGAGGTTTGCCCTCACACCCTAGTGGGGTGGGGTGGGGTGCCCTGTGTATGGATGGGAGTAGTCACATGCTCTGACTCCATGGTTAGTGATGTCAGAGGTGTGTCAGCTTCCAGAGTGTACATAAGGCACAGCACTGTGTCTAAGAGTTAGTTCTGCCAGAGTTCTGCCAGAGTTCTGCCAGAGTTCTATCTGAGTCCAGTTCTAGTAGTCTTGAGAGTTCTATTCAGTCATGAGTTAAGTACAAGTTCTAGCAGATGGTTATGTTATAGTAACTGAAGAGGAGACTGTGTCCAGGGACCTGGCACAGGGCAGAGATCCCTGCGGGGATAGGGAATCCCTATCTAAGGAGAAATACACCTTTTAAAGGGAGGCACTGACTGAACATGAGTGGCTAGAAATCTACTGCGAGGGGCAGCTAGCCCACTCAGGCAATAAAGATGTTCTCAATCACAAACCCTCTCGTGTACATGTGTGGAGTGAATGTACAGAGAGGAGCACCACGAAGGAGTTCCTCAACAGGATCATCCCCATGCGGACGCAGGGACCCTGATGAGGTGGAGGCGCTGCACTGGAACTAGGTGAGACTCAGCACACTACCTCAGCTGCCTGTCTGGACGGGTCCTCCCCACACACCATCATGCGGGAGACTCAGGAGTCCTGTTGCCAACAGGTGCACCACCAGACACTACCACACTGTAATGGGGGCCGGTTAGACCACAGGGGCCAATGTGAGATTGGGTGGGTCAGAAAAACCGTTACATTTGGAGGCGAGCTGCTGAGAGCAGATCTGTCATCAGGACAGGCTCTAGCTAGGCACACTGGGAAACAGGGAGAGAGTCTGCTGCCACTCTGTGCTGCGTAGGGACGGACCTAGGGGTGGTCAGGGGGCTGACGGGATATTGTCAGTTCGCAGGGACGAACTAGGGGCCTGAAAGGAGTTAGGGGTCTGGAGCCGGGCTATAGCTGACCGAGTCACCTTGAGGTAGTGCTAGTTGGTAGGACGCCAGAAGGGATAGCCTGTTAACGTGGTCAGGAATCCTGGAGAGGGTCTGCGCTAGGCTGACCAAGAGAGGTAGACGCCCCAAGTACTGCATGGCAGAGCCAGAGTACTCTAGCCTATTCCAGACACTTACCATAGGGAGCACAGACTGGGAGGAATGAGTTACAGCAGACACTGAGAGAGTGAGCCTAGCCTGAGGTAGTGCAACAGGAGTCCAGCCTAGATCAGGTACACATGTGGTGGTGCATCTGAGCAATCTTTATTGTACTGGTGTGGAGGCTGCCCCGCAGAGCGGAGCCCCATGTACGATAATTGGTACGAGAGTGTGACAACCCAAAGAATGGAGGATCCGCGTGGTGCGGAGAACCCAAAATGGCGACCAGAGGCTGATGGGGAAGGCACCCGTGGCGTGCGCCCCACTGAAGAGCAAACTGTCGCTGAATTGTCTTTAACCAATCTGCTCTGGAGTGGAGCGAAGGCCGTGGCTGCCCTGGTTCTGTCCTGTCTGGGACACCGGTGGGCCACCCTTGAAGAGTGTGAGGACATTGTGATAATTGGGGGGGAACCCCGCGAGGAGAGCAAACAAACTGACTTTTTGGGCTTAAAAGCCAACCAAAATGGCGGTTCCCGCTTGCTAGGGAAACCGCATGGGCCAGTAGCAGAGAAAATGGCTGATACAGAACTTGCAAAGAGCTGGCCGGGAATGGCGCGAACAACAGAGCCCCGCCCTGATGGGGGGCATGGCGCGAAAGCTACGGTTGCGCCTTCATGGACAGTGACTCACTCGGCCCCTGTGCTGAGTCAACCGCTTAGTCTATGGGACCCTCCCCTGATTTCCACCAGGGGGAGTGACTTTCAATTATGGCCTGTGGGAATGCACCCACTGGGCCCAGGGACTGATATCCAGACGGCGCCACTACAAGAAGTAGTTCCGGCCGCGGTGGTAACATGCAAAAAGGAGGGATATTTTGCACGAAAAGCAGCAGCTAGGAGAAGGCGGGAACTAGCCGCGGCCCAAGAATCCCACTCTGATGAGGAAATTGGCGCGAAAACGCAGACCGCGCCCACCAGGACTGAGAAAGGCACGGCCTTAATTAAGGGGCATGATATTCCCCTGTGGGATCCGCCCATAATTGCAACCCCTGGGGGCGGGTTCCAGCTATGTCAGCGGAAGGAGGAGCCGAAGCAGGAAGAGGCTGGCCCAGAAGCTTCTACTGGTCAGTTGCGAGGATCCACTGACCTGGAGAGACCCATACTGAAAGTGGTCCCTACTAAAAGAATGGCCTGCTCCTCCACTGTGGGCACGATGGTCTCCACCCAGCCCTACTCGGTACCCGGGGTCTACTGGTGGTCAGGTTGGCTAACACCGAGACGGTGGTCGGGCTCTGCCTACAATGCGGGCTGCCCGGAGGCACTGTCAACACGGTGGCACGTTGCCCACATTGCGGGACATTATATTTGTGGCCCATGCCCACATTCATACCATCCAACCTGTTGACCCCCCGGGGGATACGGCTAAGCGCTCCGCCGAGTCCCCTGGCGCACTGTGGATCAGCCGTGCGAGTCCCGGAGAAAGGGGACTGGAGTCGACCAAGTCGGCTGGGTCAGTATCGACCGAGGCGGTTGGGTCGCTCCCTGACCGCGCAGAGAAAAGACTTTCGCCACGCTCGGTGACCCCGAGATCAGGGAAGGGAGATTACTCTGACGAGGATCTCCGTGAACTAGCGGTGGTGAAATCGGGATCCAAGAGGGACCCAGGACGGACGACACCCCGTGGGGTGAGTGGCAGTCTGGAAAACAGGGCGTCCCCCGCAGATCGGCGAGCCGAGAGACGGAGTCCCGCCGTCCCAGGACCTGGCGGCGACGGGAGAGAGACGCCAACGCCCCTGCGGACTGGTAAGAGAGGCAGCCCCATCACTTACCTAGTCCTGGCAGACAGCGCAGCGGAGGAAGGGCCGTGCCAGGCCCGAGGCGCACGTGGAGAGACGGCATCACTTCCGGTGAAGACGACGGCAGAGCTTCCGGATGTCGTCATCGAAGAAGAGATCCCGAATGGGGATCCGACCCGATATGGCGGCGTTTCCGGTTCCGGGGAGGACATCACTTCCGGTGGCGACAGCGGAACCGCTGGGAACGACGCAGCGACGCTTTGGCGATCGGGGGAAGGTCCCCGATCACCTCCAAGGCCCAGGAGTTGGATGGGCGATCCGAGGACTGAGGAGGGTGAGATATCCTCATTGGACCAGTCTACGGACAGCCAGGAACGGGTCGTAACCCCGTGGGGTCCTATCACTCGCCCTTATGCCCCATCCCCTGGCCTAGATAGAGCCCCTGCCCCTGTCACCTGTTCCACGGGATCCCCGCCTAGCCTGGAACTTATGGACATACCTTTGGGGGGAGAGGAGAGACGGACTGGGGAAAGACAGCGCAGTGGCGCTACGGAGGGCGATTCTCGGGGAGGGGGAGAGTTGAGAGTGGCCGCGGTAGGCTGGTGGTTGCCCCCTGCAGTTCCTGAACCGGTGAAAAAGGCCCCGGGATCTTATAGGTGGTCTGTACCGCGATCTGAACGGTCGTCGGGGGTATTTTCCCTGGAAGATGATAGGGAGTCAGGGGGGTCACATAGATTCCGAGAGCACCGATGGTGGGCCCCACTATTCGAAGGGTACTCCGCATGGATGGACCGCACTCGGTTCCTCATCCGGCGAGAAGATGTAGTGGATTACTGGTGGGCTGCGGGAGAGTTCACACCTGAGCAAAGGGATAGAGAGTTGCAGGAGCGGTGGCTGCAGATCGAGCATAGGGAGATAGAACCCATGGGTCCTAGCATCCTGTCAGACCCCGTGGACCCTGATGAGCCCCTATCATGGGTGTTACCTGGGAGGGCCGGTAAGGCTGACCTGACCAGGATAAGTAGGGCCGAGCGGACCATAATGGCTCGTTATAAATCATCCCACGGGTTGGAGTACCCGTATGTCCCTGAGCCTCTTATGGATGAAATAGAGGAAAACAGAGGGAGGTGGCTTAGAGAGGCCATTAAAATGTATTTAGTCGGAAGAGGAAGTGCAGTGGTAGGGAAGAATGCCGAGGAGCGGATAGAGCACTTAGTACGCATATGGGGCATAGGAAGGAACATTTACAAACATAGGGTAACATATAGGCCCGAGAGGGGACTGCCTAGGCACTATCATGTCACGGTCCTGGACATGGGCGGTAGAGAGGTTAAGAAACCTGACCCGAGTCACTATTATTAGGGGGTACTAATGCATTACGCGGGTTCGTGGCTGCTGGTCGGGACGGGCTTGGCGGATGTACTGTAGACATTTTGTTATGATACTATGGAAATTTGTATGTGAAGTTAACCTAATTATGTGTTGTGTTTCAGTGCTTCCTGGAAAAGGGTATACAAATTTAGGTCCCAGCGAGGACGATGGGATTCACCAGGGGGAGAATGTAGCGGTCATGTAAAATGGCTACAGTCATCTCTCCTGCTGACAGTAAGGCCTGGTAAGTTGTGGGCATGCTAGCAGTAATTATGGAGGTTTGCCCTCACACCCTGGTGGGGTGCCCTGTGTATGGATGGGAGTAGTCACATGCTCTGACTCCATGGTTAGTGATGTCAGAGGTGTGTCAGCTTCCAGAGTGTACATAAGGCACAGCACTGTGTCTAAGAGTTAGTTCTGCCAGAGTTCTGCCAGAGTTCTATCTGAGTCCAGTTCTAGTAGTCTTGAGAGTTCTATTCAGTCATGAGTTAAGTACAAGTTCTAGCAGATGGTTATGTTATAGTAACTGAAGGGGAGACTGTGTCCAGGGACCTGGCACAGGGCAGAGATCCCTGCGGGGATAGGGAATCCCTATCTAAGGAGAAATACACCTTTTAAAGGGAGGCACTGACTGAACATGAGTGGCTAGAAATCTACTGCGAGGGGCAGCTAGCCCACTCAGGCAATAAAGATGTTCTCAATCACAAACCCTCTCGTGTACATGTGTGGAGTGAATGTACAGAGAGGAGCACCACGAAGGAGTTCCTCAACAGGATCATCCCCATGCGGACGCAGGGACCCTGATGTGGTGGAGGCGCTGCACTGGAACTAGGTGAGACTCAGCACACTACCTCAGCTGCCTGTCTGGACGGGTCCTCCCCACACACCATCATGCGGGAGACTCAGGAGTCCTGTTGCCAACAGGTGCACCACCAGACACTACCATACTGTAATGGGGGCTGGTTAGACCACAGGGGCCAATGTGAGATTGGGTGGGTCAGGCCGGTTCAGAAATACCGTTACATATATATTTATAGCAAATAAAAAGATTACTTGTGAGCACTGTATGCTAGGTGATAATGGTGAAAGGCAGGGTTGCAGACCTGTCTAAGACATGTGAATGTGCTCACAAGTGATCTTTTTATCTGCTATTTGCAATACGGTGGAGGTTACTTGTCACCTTTTTCACCCACCATAACTTAAAATGTGTATGGTGTGTATATATAATGATAAAGGGATATATGTCAGATAGAGCAGGACAATTCTTAGCTGCTTCTGATGGAGTGAATCACTTCCAGGGAGATTTCTAAAGACAAAAAACAAAAGCGCATGCCCCACTGCATTTTAATACATTAAGGGTTCGTAGAAACTGTAAAAATGTACACTTACAAGTGTAGGAGTATTAAGCAAACAGTAATTTGAACTAACCTGATCACAAGTAGGATTCACAAGTCAAGCTTTTATCGGCGTACTGTGTCCAATGACCTTAGCCAAGGTCAGCCGAGATGGGATCTGCAGCGGGGAGACAGCAAGACGCACTTCAGGGGCAAAGCTGGTATTAGTGAAAAGGTCTGCTGCTCAATTTCCACATTTGAGTCCCCCCGCTGCAGATCTCATCTCGGCTGAGCATGGCTAAGGTCATTGGACATAGGAACACATCCTTGCACCTTGGGGCTCCTATAAAAGCTTGGCTTGCTGACACCTCTGATCCTGTGACCAGGTTATTTCAAACTGCGCATATTACTTCTACACTTGTGAGTGTGAATTTTTCGCCAAGCCATTAATGTAGCAAAACTGAATTACGCTATGCGCTTCTGTTTTTTGACATATGTGTATATATGTCAAAATATACATATATTTTTTTGTTATTATTTATAATATATATAATACCATTATTGGGATTTTATTGAACCACATTGCCAGATGTACAATGATAAACAAAGGTTGTGTAGGGAAAATTATAAATCAAATTGATAGCATTTTATTAAATCCATTATTTTTAAACTCTACTAATCACCTCAACCGGTCTTAATATTTGAAATTAGATTTTACTTTATAATTATATATGTAATTTAATGCATTCGTGTTGGTAAAAACTTAAAAATAAAGAAAATGTCTCTTTAAAAATACAAAAACCTTAGCAAGTTACTTTCTATGAACGTAGTGGCTCTTGCCTCAGTATGAGCTACTGTACATTGAATGAAGGAGACATCAAACTGACCAAATAGTTGGCAAGGAATCTTCACCAACACTGGGGCAGAGTTGGAAAATGTTTCAGAAATCAACAACTGGTAGATGATTTTGTGACCTGACTATATTTTGCATATAAGATAGTCTGGTGACTGTGTGATATCTCATATCCCATCAAATGTGATATAAAGAACAATGTATCAACATTTAATGTATCACCCATTAGAAGGCAGTTCCACTGAATACATCAACAGTCTCGTAGAGTTCAGTAGGAATAATTAAAATCAGTAAATTTGAATTAAAACCTTTTTTTTTTGGTCTGGAAACTGTCCTGATTTTTGGCTCTTAATCCTTTCTCTAGAAACATCTAATTGGGTTTAAACTACTACATGTTCACGTGACAATCCATGATTATGAATTCTTATATTTTTAGAAAACTACATGGACTCCCTATTGTTGCATCCTGAACTTCAAAAAATACACAGCATTACCCTTTTATAGGGTGTACTTCACAGTAACACAACACAAACAATATTTTAAATTAGAAACAAACAGTGGATATCTTGTTTTCCTTTATTATATTTGAGCTCAATGTTCTTGTTCTATTCTCGTATCTCTGTTCCATTGAGTCTTTTTCAGAAAGCATGTCCAGCAGTGGTAAGGTGTTTCTCAATCTTCAGTTTACCTTTATACAGACCATTTCCTTAAAGTGCAAATAGAAAGGTCTTATCTACTGTTATTAGAACACTTTTTTCTTTTTATCGCAGTTTTTTATCAATCACAAGCCTCCTTAAATCATGCACTTTATCTACCACAGAATAAATAATGTTATTCTTTTGATATATGAGACTCTTCCCCTTAGAGGCTACAACCTATTGACACAACTCATTTTGCTAATGATCCAATATGCAGTTGAAGTTTGGTTTCCACAGGTGTGCGGCCCCTGAATAAAACCTCTGTTACCACGGAATAGGAATAAAAACACACTTTTTTATACTGCATAAATTAAAGTGAGGTATGTAGACGTTTTTTGGTAGTGTGGAAATCTTTTAAGCGTACTCTTGTTTTCTAATTTCATGCAATGGCCAACATGCCTTACCAACAAATAATATGGCTGTGTTAGAAAATAGGTCATTTTCAGAGCAATGTTATACTATTTAGAGGAGGAAGAGAGGGGCCTCAAAGTAAGCAAGCGAAATTGGTGAATGGGGACACAAGGGAGTTGGTGGGGATGTGGAATACTTGTTATAACTGTAGCAGCAAAGGCTTTTTTATTGAACAAGTGGCAGGACCTTTGGCTTCTAACCTCAGTACCTTAAAGTGGGAGGTGAACAGGAAGTAAGGGTTAGGTATGCTTTTAAAATGTATAACTAAGCTTTCCTACAAGGTAACACATAAATGTTCAAAGTGACATTCATAGCACTGACCCTCAGGATTAGAAAGGTAAAAATACGTGATGCACTAATACGAATTTTCAGTACATTTTCACAAATGTAACAGGCTTTTAATCAAGGGGCAGATAGAACGGTGTTACAATTTTTAAGTTTAATTGTGCAATGTCTCATGAACCATTCTGTTGTGGCGAAGCGATTAAATACAAATAACATTGATCATCTTGGCTTTTGTTCCTAATATCTAATGAATGCATCTTAATTTACATTTGGTACTTTACAGGTATTTTATTGAAGCATAGTAATAGTGTAAATCGGTATTAAATTTTTCACTGGGAACATTTTTCATAATGGTTATGAATTTTTAATCTCCCAACACGTGTGTTTATACACACAAACACACAAACACACACATACACACACATATACTGTGTGCGTGTGATTGTCATAATCTCTTTTGCAGTGTTTGCAAACTGAAACAGCTACGTTATATGTACATGGAAATGTCCAAATTAGCCCTTGGCACTAGAGACCAGACTGTTAGTCAACACCTACATATTTTCCCAAGACATAGTACTAGTTATATGTAAAAAAAACCCTGACATAAACATTCTACCTCCTTAGTAAAAAAAATATCAGAGTATCAAATTGCGATGTTTAAGACTCAAAACCATTTCCGTTTTAGTTTCACTGTAGTATGCTTAAATTACAACATTTAGGGAAAGAGTATGCCTATGATCCCATTGCTTGTAAATAAGATCTTTTACTAATTATTAAACACAAATTGTCCACCAGTTCACCTTAGTTTAGGGAAGCTGCCAAAAATACATCTAATGTTTGTGTGTTCTTGGTTTCTCTCATGATTGTGCATGTGAGCTATTGTTTTATTTTTTAGGACTAAAAGCCTACCTTTACTAGTTACGAACTGAAATGAAATGGCAAAATATAGAATGCACATAACGTACATAATACAGTTGTGAAATGTTTAAGAAACATAGCATGAAATATATAAACTACGAAACTAACAAGGTGCTTAATATTTTAAGTTTCAGGTAGATGTGAAAAATTGCAATACAGGATCAAAGTTAAGGGGACAGATCTAAAGGTTAATTTAAGGAGGGAAGTAGTGAAGGTGAAAGGAAAAGTTTACAGTATAAGGAATGGGAATAGATTTAAAGACAGACTGATTCAGAAAAGGGTTACTTACATTATATACAGTACACAGTGGCTTCTTCAGAAGTCCTTGTTCAGTAGCTGTATCACACTTGTTGTTCTCATTTACAGTACTTTACTGGGTGTGAAGTTTGTGGTACAACTACTTTACCACAGCTTTGAGAATAACAAATGTTTCTTTATTTCAACCAGGAATTGGTGCTATCAATTTATCAAAGTCTTCTGGCTGCAAAACTTTGCACAACTTGTGAAAAAGAAGTGTGCCAGATTTACTAGAATAATAAAATGTCACTGCATTCTGAGGGATTTCTTTTTAGTAAAGCTTTGTGTTATATGCAAAAAAAAAAAAAAAATCACTTCTGAAGTTATTGGTTAACCCTTGAGTGCCCTACGACGTAGCTACTCCATCATGGGTTGTGCCACGCTAGGTGCCACATCGCATTATAGCTATGTCCCCACAATAATGCTTGTTTTCTTAGGGGAGGTCATGTCCTACACTCCTATTAAGCTCATGACATGACCTGAATGGAAGGGGGATGATTCCTCGTCCTCCGTTCCTAGAGGTCACTTGATTGGAGAGGAGGTGGCACTCTGACCCTGTGGCCCCTCTAGCACTCAAAGGGTTAAAGAAAGGGGAGGATACAAAAGATAAAAGAAAGATTAAAGGGGAAAAGATATAGCAAATAAAATAGACAGCAGTGTTGAACTATTTTTAATATAGGTAGCAGATAAAAAAAGAAGATAGTATACAGTATATCTGTAAAAATGCATATGTTAAATCCATTCATACATTTGTTTCTATATAATTTGTGCCAGTATTAAAATGTTGGGTCAATATGAATGATTAAGCAGTGATCCCAAGTATCACAGAATCTAGGATATGAGTCTCTTAAAAAAAAGCACACAGCACACAGAGCTCCCTCTCAACAACTTCAGTAACACACTTGTTGGCTATGAGGATTTGTTAGATTGATAGGTAAGCATTTTTATCTAAATCTTGGATTGGTTTATGTAATAAGATCACCCATGGATCCCAAGGGAGATTGATCTCTCACAAATGAAAAAATAAGGAACAAACTCTATTCCAGAGGCTAAAAAAGTGGTACTGTATGTGCTCCAGAAGAAGCATTGCAAAGAACTAATATATTTCTGCAAGTGGGGCTGGGATATGCAATTTAGAGTCTTGTTCTGACGCCTACCGGGCCCCATGTGGAAAGTAATCAGCTTACCTCCTATGAAGAGCGTGTTGAATCCCAACAGTGTGCCTCCGGCTAGAAATAGGGTATGCAGCAGTGGCAGAACTACCATATGTGCAACCAGTTCAGCTGCACTAGGGCCCACCACATGTAGGGCCCATCTTCCATGCACCAGAACAACATTCTGGCATTTCTAAAAGCGAGCCGTACCTGTGGTGTGGGGCCTTACCAGGCGGTGGCAGGAGAGAGCCCACTCATGTTGTCCTAACATGGTATAGCCCCACTAGTTGGGCTCAACGTCCGCAATCACCACATGGGTGAGACCCCCTCCATCACCTCCATCCGCTCCTCGGGTAGGACCCAGGTGAATAGTTCCGCCTATGATAGGCAAACAAAGAAGATAATCGTTAGAGCAACAGCAAAAAGGTGCACAGGAACCAAAACTACTATCGAAAAGTATAAAAATATGCTTTATTTAAGTCATTGACAAAAGTGCAAAAATCCTCAAGCATTTCACACCATAATAACTCTTTTTCAAGGAGTAACAAATTCAAGTCGGAGTCCAAATTAAATACCTCCTTCCAACATGTCAAAATCAATCAAGTCAAATACTTTGCGATGGCCACATATATCAAAAGCTTTAATAAGTATATTGTTTGCAACCCTGGATCAGTATATTTTTATACTTCATATAATAAATAACAATTGTCCACAAAAAATATATACATATTTGACATAATAGATACAGAGACACATATAATTTAGTAACATAATCAGCTTCATAGTATCAAGAATCCTCAACTAGAAACTTAATCAGGGGCTGGTATCACATACGTGAATAAAGCAATCACATAAGCATTGTAGATAGATGTCTTTGCAAACTCCTCTCTTGTAAAAAAAATGTGTAGCGAGGACATAGCATAATACAGTTTTATACATACAAGCAAAAGCTGGGAGAGAAAAGATACACTCCCATTCTCCCAGTCCTTTGAAGCATTGAGTGCTGTAAGGGCACACTCACACCACTCTGGCACACTCAGCCTAGCGGGGCCCACAGACACCCGTGGGAACCCCGGGGGTGCACTGTGGGGCATGCGGACAACCGTGGGGACCACACGGGGACCCCCACCAGCCTGTGGTATTAATCCTATGTCTATAAAAATAAATATTGGTTTTATGTGGGGGCACAGGGGCTGGGTTGTGTATTGGTGCTTACTACATATTTAAATTTAAATTTATGACTAATGTAGATGATCAGGGTGTCCACCGGAGCAGAACTGTGTTGATTTCAGGTCTGGGGACCCCCTGCTTCCTGTAATACAGGCTCCGTTATGGGGTGCCGGTATCTCCTATGTATGTTAATGTCCCGATCACGGGACGCAAGACATTTCCATGAATAGGAGATACCGGCACCCCATAACGGGGCCTGAAATCAATGCAGTTTATCTTCGGAGACCCCCTAATACAATACTGGGGTGTTAGAATTTTAATAAAACCCCAGTCTTCGCCTGTGAGAGGCGCGCAGTTATATATAGATATCTCTTAGTAAGATATCTCTTACTGCGCGTCTTTTACAGACAGGCAGACCCCGGTAGGACTCACACATCAGGGACCCCTGCTGTGTTAATCCGATGGGCCATAATGTCTGCAACAGAACATCTCTCAACACCACGCGGAATAATGCATGTTTCAACGCGTGAAATGTTCGAATAACAGTACATCTGTACTGCTTCTTGAGATACTCCCCTCCGTAGGTGCAGCCAGTACTTCCTGGTTCTTAAACCTCCCACAGCGCGCTGGCTAATAGGAAGCCTCGACGATGACATTGAGGCTTCCTATTGGCTCCTTTGATGTGGGAGATTTAAACCTCCATATTGTTTACCCAGCCAGGGATGGTACTGTGGACACCTTTGGAAGTTAGTATCTAAGGAAGCAGGGCTTCCCCGGAACTGAACTGAATGCGGTTCACCTCCGGAGACCCCATGCTTCATACCTACTGTAGAAGCAAGAAAACTGTAGCTGGAATCATAACTTTTAAACACTTCTGATTAGACCCATGGGAACAATTTTTTTCAGATTGTTAAACTCCCTTTGAGAAAGACTCAACATTGTTTGGATACCTTAGTGGTAGGTATTTAAAAAAAAGATTATCTGAGAAATGTTATGGTATTTATTAAAAACATAAAATTATTTAACTTTATAATTTACACACATTTTGAAAATTCTGTTGATTCCAAAGTGGAGCCTTTTTATTATAAATAGGGTGTTGCTTGGTGCACCTGTTTTACTCCAGATTTGCAAATGGGAGACTTTGATAAATAACACCTATATCTGATGGCTCTTTTCATTGGTGTGAGTACTGTAGGTCTACTGGCTATGCACTTTAACCCAGGCTGTGCTGAAAAGTTGTGTAATGCGACAGGCTTAGCGTTATAGGGGTACATGTCAAAATGGATTTGAAGCAAAAGGTGACACTGTGTGCTCATTTGCATGTCATTTCCCAGAATCCCTTGCAAAAGTCTAAGCACTTTATGCTAAGAGATAATGGTGAAAATCAGGGTTGCAGACCTATCTCAGATTTGAATGTGCTCACAAGTGATATTTTCATTTGCTGTTTACATTTAAAATCTTTTATCTCTTTGTGTATCCCACATTACCTCATCACCTTTTACTGTTTATCAAAACTGAATATGAATACCCTTGAGAAATACCTGTAGAATAGCATTGCATTTTCAGAGCACCAAAATGTCTTTGTTGGTTCTTTACCCAGCTATGATTAGATATTGTACTATGGCACTGACAACAGTGCCATATTACAATGGGTCTTTGATACTGGTAATGGGACAGACTAATGTTTCCTGCAAAATTGTATGTTCAGCTCTACATACACTGTCAATAATATATAGAGGGCCACTACAATTGGGAGGATTGCCGGGCCAACTGTCCTGGTCCTGGTCCTGGCAGCTATGGGGGCTCTGTACACAAATGCCTGACCATCTCGGCCTAGGATATTAAGCCACTGCTGTTTTGCCATGATCAAATGACCGCCAGCACTTGCCCTTGACTCACCTCTATACCGGGACACTCCACCAATGCCCACTTTGCTGCTAAGCTAAGTAACTAACCTTATCCCTTACCCTAAATCCCCTAATATGAACCCCTAATACTAATTCTACTCCATACCCTACAAATACTAACTCCTTACCCTAAAACCTTTTAACCTAAGCACTTACCCTAACTGCTAAAAAACCCTAAAGGAAGCCTCTAACTCACCAATCAAACCCCTAAAGTTAAACCCATACACTAACTACTAAAACCTCTTAAAGCAGAAAAATGTGAAAAATCCAATATGTTGTTTTTTAAATAAATCAGTTCTGTAGTATTAGATAATACAGTCAATATTTTTTTTAACCCCAAATATAATTTTAATGTTCTTTTTTTTTTAAATGATCATCCTTTTGGTTCCTACAGCAACCATTTAGAAAGTCATATCCACTTCCTCTTTTGAAACAGGCTCTCACACACCTTTTTGAGCTATACACTTTGACAACAAAGTATCACAAACAGATCTGTTGCTGTGTTCCAAACAGACTGTGTATTACTCTGAAAGCTGTAGCAATAATGTGTTACACTTAGTAATACAGGTAAACCCCGTTATAGCGCGGTCCTCGGGGGCCACCCGATCCGACCGCGCTAGACCCGGGGTCGCGCTAATTTAAAAAAAAAATGGCCACCGCGCGCCTGATCGGGAGGGAGGGAGGGAATGAGGAGGGAAGGAAGAGGTGGCCGGAAGCCCTACACGTCCCCTAGCAATGGCGAGTCCAGCCGCAACCTGCTCCTTACCTCCCACCACCGGCATCCATTTCCTCCCCCCACAGGCCCCCACACCTACCGGCCCTCCGTGGCATAGCCCACGCGGCCCTCCGAGTCCCAGCCTGCTCCTCACTCACCCCCCCTCCTCCCGACAACCCCCCTCCTCCTGACACCCCCCCTCCTCCCGACACCCCCTCCTCCTCCTCCCGACACCCCCCCTCCTCCCGACACCCCCCCCTCCTCCCGACACCCCCCCTCCTCCTGATACCAGCTCCGCTCCGATCTCAGAAGCCGACACCAAAGGTAGGGAGGGGGAGTGGGAGGTATGGTGTAGTGTGCTGTGAGTGCTGTGAGAGTGTGCTGTGAGTGCTGTGTGCTGTGAGAGTGTGCTGTGAGAGTGTGCTGTGAGTGCTGTGTGCTGTGAGTGCTGTTAGTGCTGTGAGTGCTATTAGTGCTGTGTGCTGTGAGAGTGTGCTGTGTGCTGTGAGAGTGTGCTGTGTGCTGTGAGAGTGTGCTGTGAGTGCTGTATGTTGTGAGAGTGTGCTGTGAGTGATGTGTGCTGTGAGAGTGTGCTGTGAGTGCTGTGTGCTGTGAGAGCTGAGTGCTGTGCGAGTGTGCTGCGAGTGCTGTAAAAGTGTGCTGTGAGCAGTGTACTGGGAGTGTGTGCAGTGTGCAGTGTGTGCAGTGAGTGTGTGTGCAGTGAAAGTGTGTGCAGTGAGTGTGTGCAGTGAGTGTGTGCAGTGAGTGTGTGCAGTGAGAGTGTGTGCAGTGAGAGTGTGTGCAGTGAGAGTGTGTGCAGTGAGAGTGTGTGCAGTGAGAGTGTGCAGTGAGAGTGTGTGCAGTGAGTGTGTGTGCAGTGAGTGTGTGTGCAGTGAGTGTGTGTGCAGTGAGTGTGTGTGCAGTGAGAGTGTGTGCGGTGAGAGTGTGTGCAGTGAGAGTGTGTGCGAGTGCTGTGTGCTGTGTGCTGTGAGAGTGTGCTGTGAGTGCTGTGTGCAGTGAGAGTGTGCTGTGAGTGATGTGTGCTGTGGGAGTGTGCTGTGAGAGCTGAGTGCTGTGAGAGTGTGCTGTGAGTGCTGTGAGAGTGTGCTGTGAGCAGTGTACTGGGAGTGTGTGCAGTGTGGTGTATGTGCAGTGAGTGTGTGTGCAGTGAGTGTGTGTGCAGTGAGAGTGTGCAGTGAGAGTGTGCAGTGAGTGTGTGCAGTGAGTGTGTGCAGTGAGAGTGTGGAGTGAGAGTGTGGAGTGAGAGTGTGTGCAGTGAGAGTGTGTGCAGTGAGAGTGTGTGCAGTGAGAGTGTGTGCAGTGAGAGTGTGTGCAGTGAGAGTGTGTGCAGTGAGAGTGTGTGCAGTGAGAGTGTGTGCAGTGAGAGTGTGTGCAGTGAGAGTGTGTGCAGTGAGAGTGTGTGCAGTGAGAGTGTGTGCAGTGAGAGTGTGTGTGCAGTGAGAGTGTGTGTGCAGTGAGAGTGTGTGTGCAGTGAGAGTGTGTGTGCAGTGAGAGTGTGTGCAGTGAGAGTGTGTGCAGTGAGAGTGTGTGCAGTGAGAGTGTGTGCTGGGAGTGTGTGCAGTGAGAGTGTGTGCAGTGAGAGTGTGTGCAGTGAGAGTGTGTGCAGTGAGAGTGTGCAGTGTGTGCAGTGTGTGCCAAAAAAATGTAAAAAAAAAAAAATAATTAAATTTTTTTTTTTAAACGGGAGCCACGTGAAAACCGCGTTATAACGGGTCGCGCTATAACGGGGTTTACCTGTATAATGTTACATATCAGCTGCAACATTCCATGGACTGCAGCACAAAGTTAGAAGGCGGACATTTCATTAGGCACACAATCAGGATTTTTACAGATTTATAACAGGAGCACCAAAATATTATCAGCCTAGGTAAGAATGTGGAATTATACATTGTCACATGCTTTATATACAAATAAGAAAAGAAAAAAGGGGAAATGTAGTATTGTTGCTCTACGTTAAGCCCCTACCCTAACCGCTAAACACTCTACTCTACAGTTAATCCCTACCCTAAAACTAACCACTATCCTAAAACGTACCTTCTTGTCAAAGCGTCCAGTGACGTAGCGGCTGTGGCGGGGGGTCCCCCTGCTGCAAAACAGCGGTGGGGAGTTGGTCATGGCGGGACGGCTGTGGCCAAATTTCCCATTCTGCACTACCTGACCCTGGAAGTTCGGCCTGACCTGAAGCCAGAAACACATGACTGGGTGCTTTCCACTGTCGGGCTCGCTAAGAACAACAGTTGGGCCTTCAGGGTCTGGGAACTTTCCAAGTAACAGGTTGTCGGCACTGCTCAACAACCTGGGGGCCCAGGTATAGATATCTGTCCTGGGCCATGGGAGTGCTGGGGGTGGGCCTGGCTATATAAGAAACAGAAATATTACGTAGCACCCTTGGGTGTATGCTAAAATTTCCTAGTCAGTCCTGGTACCAAGGAGAGTTAAGGGGTCAATTCCTTTAATAGGCCCTAGATGTTGTATATTCTCATGTAACACATTTTGTGTTTCAATCTAAAGGTTAGATGTCTAGCCACGCCTTGCTTCTAGAAGTCGCTAGAAGAGTCACCCTGTAGGGCATGGCTCTGTGTAAAGTAAGACCATCCTTAATCTTCCCAGTAACAGGGGTGGGGTTGTAATATCCATACAAGGGTATTTAAGGAGCTGCAAAGGCTTCCTGGTCCTTAGATCCCAGGAGGAACCAGAGGAGGGATCTCCAGGCTCACCTAGCCCGTAAAAGAGAACAATATTATTGTTTACCAGTGTTAGAGCAATTATGCCAGTATTAAGGGCCCTTAGAGCAGGGATGCGCAGACTTTTTTCTTTTCATCCCATGCCTACTCCCCCCCCCCCCCTCCCCCAATACCTTTTCTCCAGCATCGGCAGCATCATTTGATGTCACAACATCATGTGACGTTGCTTTGCCATTTGATCCTTCGGCGTCATTTGAATCTGCATGACCTCGGAGCCTGCGAGGAAGCCCCCCTCTGATCCCGCCCCCCCCCCTAACACACATAAATAAACATACAACAAAGGTCTGGAGGTTCAAGGGCCACGGCTTTATTTACACAAATAATAATAAACCTTGGTGAGTGCTACCTCTGCCAGCGTGCTCTCCCCCCGGGTAAAGGCCATTGGCACCCCAACCATGGCCCGCACACCCACAAAGCCGGGCGCCCGTTGGCCCAGCTGTTAAGCGATACTTGGCTCAGGGAGTCACGCACAAATGAGCCCTGCCCACTCGCTCCCCGCCCGAAGGCTTTAGGGGTTATCTGCACCATAGAGCCCCCGCTAGCAAGGTTACAGTGCACTCACCCCCCCAACAGCCGCCGTGACGAAAGCAACACCTGCCTTTAAAATGTCCACCTCAAGTATGTCAGCATCAAATTCTTTCTTTTATCCACATTCCGAAAGAGGGGAAAAATACAGAATACACAATATAATTAAACTCTGTCATGTTTATCACACAAAGGGCCAGGTGGGCGGGAGTTCCTTCCTGTGCCATACTGCCTTCCATCTCCGTGCTCAGTTTAAATCCCCTAAGCCCAGTGGCATGGTGGGAAGAAAATGGGGAAGGGGGAGGGGCGCGCAGGCAGAAGAGAGGGGAAGCAGTATCTGGCCGGCCGGGACGGGGAGGCAATGCGCATCCTAGTGCTACACGTGAGGGGACCCCGAAAGGGGGGGGGGTGGGGTTAGGTGGGAAGAGGAGGGAGCCTGGCCCCAGCAGTCAGGAGCCCCGTCGCTGAGGGGCTCCAAGCTGCCTTGTCATGGCAATGCATCACCAGAAGCCGCCGGAGAAATGGTAAGCGACATACATAGGCCTCGTTCTCCTCCGGCATTTAATTTAAGCTCCGCACCCCCCACCTCCCCCCCGAAAATCTTGCACCCCCCAGTTTGTGCACCCCTGCCTTAGAGACTAGTATTTCAAGGTAAATTATACCACAACAGGGAGTAGTTCTCAACCGCAGGGCTTAGAAGGAGACTTGGGTGGGACTGTAGAGAATTACTGGATGCAGGTGCCTGGTTCTGGTCTCTGGCAGAGCAAAAAGCTTCCAGAGGAAGCTGCTGCAAACCTCAGGGTGTAAGGAACTGAGAGGGCAGGTTTCTCAAGATCGTGAAAACGAGTCCTTTGTTCATCCAGTTACTTGTTAAATAAAGTTCATAAAAGTTCCTGTTGTCCTCTATTTTTATACCTCTTCATCAAGAGTCTGCACGGACCTTCAGCACCCTGAGAGCAAGGTAAACCGCTGAGCATACATTTTATACACACTTGGGACTGTTTATTTTGGTGGGGCCCCTTTCCCTTAGCCGGAGGGTTGGGGGGTAGAGGGGGAGGGGTTAGAGGTGTTACAATTATATAAAAGGTTTATAGTTATTGAGCTTTTTCACATTTCATATTTCCGTTATGTTACATTGTATTACATTCTTTCATATTTTCACAAAAGGTCATATTCTGTTCATTCAAATGTCCTTTTTGGCTTGACTATTAACTTTAGACTACTTATATAATTAAGTGTCCAAGATTAGATAAAAATGTTGTTTTCTTTCTTCCCTCTCATTTGTAATTATTATTGCTCTTGTATGAAAAAAAAAAGGAAGAAAAAAAAATCTCTAAGTGCTGAGCAAGCATTTCTACACATTCTTTCCTTAGTGAAAATAACTTCAGACAGTCAACTTTTACCACAATCTCTTTGAAAATCTTGGCGGTTTCTCTTCAGTGGAATTACACTTAATTTTATTCATGGCCTCACATGTAGCAACCATTTTTAGTGGTAGCCTTTCCAAGCAGGGAAACAAAGCCCAGTAGTAACTCATGATGGGAAAAATCTCCTCCAAGCAGAAATGAACAATAATAAGGCTGAGCTCTGTTCAATGGAACTTCTGGCAGAATGCTCAGTTTCCTGTATATAGCTGTGTGGGTTTTGAAAAATGCTACATTTAACAGAAAAAAAACACTGTTGGTGTGTGAAATGTGTAGAATTGCTTCTTGGCAATTAGAGCTCAGGATCTCCCCCGTACTGAAGATCAGCCAGATCAGCATCAATTCTTACTTTTTGTAAGTTATTATATTGTCTATAAACACAGTAAGGTTATGATAGTTGCAGTATAAAGTAAGCTACACTTTACAGAATACTTTTAAAGGGAAGAAAACTCAATAATGCACCCATGCCTCACACAGAGGTTTAGGAATAGGAGCCTCCTGGCTGCAAAGCAGGGGAGAAATAGAATTACATTCAGTGTATATTTGAAAAAAGTCCACGATTATTAGCACTTGTTTATTTAGTGCATATTGATTATGGGTGTGGATATGCAGAAAAGCACACAGATGGGCGTATTCACCATGCCACAGCAGGTGTGCTTGAATAGGGTTACTGCTAGTTGTATACATACCACAAAGTTGTGATAGTGTTCAACATGTGCCACTTTTTAATTTCCACTCTTTCTAGGCATAGCTTTAAAGCGTAAATTTGCCACACTAATTAGCTTGGGTTAGGGGTGTATTGAGCACCAAACCTTACAAAGGTCACTGTTTTATTGTAAATGTTTCCCTTTGTCTTTGGTTGTACAATGTGAATCTGGGTGCACATTATAAAGCATTCCCACTGGCCCTCTCTTAGCCACCTGCACGCCATTGCGTTTCTCTCCTTCCTACCTGCACGTCATTGCGTTTCTCTCCTTCCTACCTGCACGCCATTGCGTTTCTCTCCTTCCTACCTGAACGCCATTGCGTTTCTCTCCTTCCTACCTGCACGCCATTGCGTTTCTCTCCTCCCTACCTGCACGCCATTGCGTTTCTCTCCTTCCTACCTGCACGCCATTGCGTTTCTCTCCTTCCTACCTGCACGCCATTGCGTTTCTCTCCTTCCTACCTGCACGCCATTGCGTTTCTCTCCTTCCTACCTGCACGCCATTGCGTTTCTCTCCTCCCTACCTGCACGCCATTGCATTTCTCTCCTCCCTAACTGCACGCCATTGCGTTTCTCTCCTCCCTACCTGCATGCCATTGCGTTTCTCTCCTTCCTACCGGCATCCCACTGGCATCCCATTGCGCTACTCTCCTTCCTACCGTTACCCCATTGCGCTTCTCTCCTCCTATCAGAACCCCATTGTGCTTCACTTCTTACAACCTGAACCCCATTGTGCTTCACTTCTTCCAACCTGTACCCCATTGTGCTTCACTTCTTCCAACCTGTACCCCATTGTGCTTCACTTCTTCCAACCTGTACCCCATTGTGCTTCACTTCTTCCAACCTGTACCCCATTGCGCTTCATTTCTTCCTACCTGCATCCACCGGCATCCCATTGCGCTTCTCCTTCCTACTTGCATCCCATTGCGCTTCTCTCCTTCCTGCATCCCATTGCGCTTCTCTCCTTCCTACCGGAACTCCATTGTGCTTCACTTCTTCAGACCTGTACCCCATTGCGCTTCACTTCTTCAGACCTGTACCCCATGATGCTTCTCCATCCTTTCTGCATCCCATTACGCTTCACTTCTTCCTACCGGCATCCCATTGCGCTTCTCTCCTTCTTACCTGCATTGTGCTTCACTCTCTAACCTTCATCCCATTGCCTCCCTCTCTCATTTGCACCTGTCTTTCTTCCCCATCTCCTAATTTTCCTATTACTTTGTACCACCTGCACCTTAATGCCTCCTTTCCCCCTTTACATCCAGTTGCCTACTTACGCCCCATCTCTCCTTGATTTAACCTACTTTGTCTGGAGACCAGTGGGAGTTGCAGAGATTCCTTGGATGTTCCTGTGTTGGGTCTTTGAGTTCAGATCATCTCGCTAACTGTCATGCTGAAACAAAGTGCAGAACTGAGGGCCTAATGGTGCAGATAACACAATACATTCAGGTCATATTCAAAGACCCACAGCTCCAGGTAGGATTCCATTGACACTGCTGTTTTTTAATTACTGAATACAGGCACATAAGGGGCATTCGCCAGAGGAAAACAGGCAGTTGATCACCAGTTTGAGAGGAGGAGTGCATTTGAATTTTTACAGCTCTGCTTATATATAAGTCTTTGGGGTACATAAGTTTTACAGTCGGAAAGGTACAAGATGGTAAATAGAACACTTGGCAGTTTGTACTGACCTGGAAAATCAGAAATGATTTTGCCAATATTACAGAGCTGTGTGAAGCGGCTATTAAAGAAATAATTATTTTTGGCATGTTTGTCACTAAAAGTATTTTCCTGTAACTGAGAATTAAATGAAGGAGGCCTATTTTTTTTTGTCTCTTTTCTGATTCTAAAAGTGACCAAGTGTGTTGAAAGTAAATCATGACTCCTGGGAGTTAGTGAATGTTTATCTAAACCTCCTTACATTTTGAGTCATCACGTGAGAATGTGGGACAATATACTAATCATTAGTAATAAAGAAAAATGATCGCTTCTCATTTTGACTCCAAAAGCTCTCTATAACGCCCTTCCAGCTGAAGGATTGCTGGAAAGGTTATTATCTAAATAAATGAGCCAAGCTATTATATATTTGATCTTCTCCAACTGTTTTCCTGTGTAATGTGATACCTTCAAAATATCATTGCAAAATATTCATTTTTGATGTGGCATTTATGTGAAGGATACTTATTTCTTATTTTCTAAAGGAAATTAACTTATTTATACACGTCCTACTCATTTGTTTGATTATCCCTTAAGGATGAGAAATCCTGTACATATGGAATTCAAATACAGTAGTTGGTATTTACAGGACTTTTGTTCCACACCATAAAAAGTTTCTAAAGGTTTTCAAGTTGAGGCCCAAAAGCTTAGATTTAATTTAAAAAAAAAATATATAGAATAATTGTGCTGCAATACATGAAACTTTCTAAAATGGTTAAAATGCCGATATATTCTTCCAGTTAGTTGCCTTTGGTCCTGTATGAGAAGGCATCTTTAACTGGATGGCACCTTTTAGTCTGCAAATCTTCCATTTACTTAGACAACCTGGCATTCTGTTTCTCTTTATAAGAATGGGGTTTGGACGAGTTGCAGAGAAGTATATACTGCCACACTCCACATGCATAGGAGATACAGGTGTATATGATAACAAAGCACGCCGATATAGCACAGGCAATTTACAGAATACAGTATAATGAGATGAACAGCATACACGTGAGTACAGTGCTTTGATAACTTCATTACTCTCAAAGAGTTGGAAAGAAAGATGTTTTCCTACACTTGCAAACTTTTGCAAAGCCCTTCTTGTTTTTTCTTTACCCTCGTTTTTTTTGTAGGATCGGAAAGCGGGGAGAAGGGTGAGGGGTCTGTGGGCTATGAAGCTCTATTCTCGGTTCCCAGAGAAGCATCTCAGGAACCAAGGGGATCCCTGGAGTTGAAAATAGGGCGGTTCAGCTCCGGACAACACACCAATTAAAACCGGGTAAAAAAAATAAAGGGGGAGTTGGTTAGGGGGAACTGCTGCTTTAAGATTTAGGGGGTAATTTAATATACCCAAAGGCATTTAAATTAAATGCCAGGGCACTGCATGAGGCCTCTGTAAATGTCCTTACATTGATGTTGGGTGACTTGTCACCATGTCAACCCGGCGTCAAATGACCCGGTGGGGTCACGTGACGTGAAGTTGCCACAGGACACCGGAGCTGAGCCAGGGGGGGCGTCATGGGGCAAGTTTGTGCACCCCTGCCGTAGAGGAAGGGACGCTGACCTTTGACATAATGTAGACAGGTCTATCGACATTAGAAAAACACTGTATTGAAACTAAAGAGTACTACTAGATCTTAAATTACAACTCCCGCTAAAATGGTTCTACTTTCTATTTGAAGAAAAGATTACTCCAATGTGTCTTACATTTCAGAATGTACAGCACAACTACAGAGGTATATATTTTTTAGTCACTTGACCACTGGTTAGAACTACCACAGTGCTGTGATTCAGATACCCATACAGTACGCAGAGCTACCCAGCCACTTAACCGTAACACATTCATGGCTAGAGAGATTTTCAACACAAGACTATGCAAAGTTATTACCGGTTCCTCTGACACTGAGATAACTAAGCACATACAGTAAAGAGTTCAGAATTGCTGCGGACACCAAGTATCTTCAACAGGTTTTCCATGAGGTCATCATCATGATCTGGTGCAAAGCAAATGGACATTTTATGTGGAAAAAAATATAGCATGAAAGAAAACATTCATGTTTAACTATATGATGGCAATTATTCACTTCACAAGACCATATTTCAATCGTCCATACGTCAATCAACACAGAGAAAGCTCAAAGTAACACACGCTTCAAAAAAACCACTGGTTTGTGTATCTGGATTTGTGCATTTTAGTTTACCTACTGTACATATTTTCAATCAAAACAATATACTGAATCCACTCACTTTGACATTTTCCATAAATCACCATGCTGCTTCTTTTCTACAGTACATTTGGTTTTCTGCCTGAAATAAAAAAAAACTTTCCAGAAATCTCAAATCTGATAGAATATCACTGGTAAAAAAATATTCAAATGCAGCTCAAGTTGTTTCAGATTAATTGCATTTAGGAGTTAATGTATGAGGGCAGCTTCTTAAAAGCAATCAAAATATTAAACAAGGTTACAGCTTGACCTAGTTGTTAATTGGCAGGTTAAACTTTTATTGGTTTCTGGTATCCTGGATTCATGGCTATTAAAAATTGCAGGTGGTTTGGAGGGGCGATGGTTGCGGGAGTAAGTAAGTTCCTGTGCTATTACTATATCATAAAACTGCATACTTCATCCGCTAGTAGTGAAAGTGGAAAGTTTAATACTTCACGATATTAGCTTATTAAGTAATATGTATGGACCTCATTAGCTACCTTTTTTTTCCTGAGTATTAAAAGGACAACATGGAAACAGTAGCCACTGTAACGGCAGCAGCAATAGAAAAGGATACTGTTGCAGCAATTTAGGATAAAGATAACATTTAGCAAAATGATAGCGAAATTAGAACCATTGTAATGTATATTTTCTCCCTCCAAATAGCCCTTCTACATAGTTTAGAAAGAAGTTAGCATTGTGGTGTCTTGTGTGGGCTATTGTAATTTTAAGTGGCATAAACATCTTTATTGGGCTATCAATAGTATGTGGTGTTTTATGTTACTAAATATTGTAAACTCTGTGCTAGTTTTGTGGTATTTATACCAATAAGGAGGCAGTGCTTTCTTTAGGGCTTTCGACACTCATATTCATATGGGGATTTTGAGAGAAGCAGCATCTGGCTAAGGCTGCGCTTATAGTGCTGGCGACAGCGATGTGACATCGCATCAAAACAATTGCATTGCTGCCGTTGTGTGCGCTTATAGTAAGCGCGGAGCAACGGCTTGGTCGCGATCGCTGGAAGTCATCTCAATTTAATTTTTCCAACGACCGCAGCCTGACGTCATGTCACGTCGCCGGCACTATAAGCTTAGCCTAAAGCTGCGCTTATAGTGACGGCGACAGTGCTGCAACGTCGCATCAAAACAAATGCATTGCTGCTGTCGCACCGCGCTTATAAGCGCACGCGACGGAGCTACGGCTTGGTCGCGATCGCCGGAAGTAATTTCAATTAGATTTTTCCAGCGACCGCAGCCTTACATCGCCATCGCCGGCACTATAAGCGAAGCCTTAGTTTTATAGCAGCAAAACATGTGAAATTGTATATGTTTTAAAAAAAAAAAAATCAGTTCTGTAGTATTAGATAATACTTCTTGTATTATTTTTTACTATTCTACACTTAATGCAATTTTTAATGAGTTGATTTCTATAGCCGGTTTTAGCTCAGCTCCCCAGCAGTGCAAGATCTTTCCAACACTTTCCTGTTTGTGATAATTTGTTGCCAATATTCCCAGCAGTTTGCGCTGTAAACTGTAACAATAGATAATGTTACTTTAGTAATACAGGTAAACCCCGTTATAGCGCGACCCGTTATAACACGAATCGGTTATAACGCGGTTTTCACGTGGCTCCCGTTTATTTAAAAAAAAAAAAAAAAAAAATTTACATTTTTTTGCACACTGCACACACTGCACACACTTTCACTGCACACACTTTCACTGCACACACTGCTCACTGCACACACTGCTCACACTCTCCCAGCACACACTCTCCCAGCCCACACTCTCCCAGCACACACTGCTCACTGCACACACTGCTCACTGCACACACTGCTCACTGCACACTGTACACACTCTCACTGCACACACTGCACACAGCACACACTGCACACTGCACACACTGCTCACTGCACACTGCACACATTGCACACTGCACACACTGCTCACTGCACACACTGCTCACTGCACACTGCACACTGCACACACTGCTCACTGCACACACTGCTCACTGCACACACTGCTCACTGCTCACTGCACACACTGCTCACTGCACACACTGCACACACTGCTCACTTCTCACTGCACACACTGCTCACACTGCTCACACTCTCACTGCACACACTGCTCACTGCACACACTGCTCACTGCACACACTGCACACTGCACACACTGCACACTGCTCACACTCACTGCACACACTGCTCACTGCACACACTGCTCACTGCACATACTGCTCACTGCACACACTGCTCACTGCACACACTGCTCACTGCACACACTGCTCACTGCACACACTGCTCACTGCACACACTGCTCACACTCTCACTGCACACACTGCACACACTGCTCACTGCACACACTGCTCACTGCTCACACTGCACACTGCTCACACTGCACACTGCTCACACTCTCACTGCTCACTGCACACACTGAACACACTCTCCCAGCCCACACTCTCCCAGCTCACACTCTCCCAGCACACACTCTCCCAGCACACACTCTCCCAGCACACACTCTCCCAGCACATACTCTCCCAGCACACACTCTCCCAGCACACACTCTCCCAGCACACACTGCTCACTGCACACACTCTCACAGCACACAGCACACACTGTCACAGCACACAGCACTCACAGCATACTCTCACAGCACACAGCACACACTCTCACAGCACACAGCACTCACAGCATACTCTCACAGCACACAGCTCTCACAGCACACAGCACTCACAGCACACTCTCACAGCACACAGCTCTCACAGCACACAGCACTCACAGCACACTCTCACAGCACACAGCACTCACAACACACTCTCACAGCACACTACACCACACCTCCCACTCCCCCTCCCTACCTTTGGTGTCGGCTGCTGAGATCGGAGCGGAGCTGGCAGGAGGAGGGGGGGGTGTCAGGAGGAGGGGGGTGGTGTCGGGAGGAGGGGGGGTGTCGAGAGGAGGGGGGTGTCTGGAGGAGGGGGGGTGAGTGAGGAGCAGGCTGGGACTCTGAGGGCCGCGTGGGCTATGCCGAGGAGGGGGGTGAGTTAGGAGCAGGCTGGGACTCTGAGGGCCACATGGGCTATGCCGAGGAGGGGGTGTAGGTGTGGGGGCATGGGGGGGAGGATGCCGGTGGTGGGAGGTAAGGAGCAGGTTGCGGCTGGACTCGCCGTTGCTAGGGGATGTGTAGGGCTTCCAGCCACCTCTTCCTTCCTTCCCTCCTCACTCCCTCCCTCCCGATCAGGGGCGCGGCGGCCATTTAAATAAAAAATTAGCGCGACCCCGGGTCTAGCACGGTCGGATTGGGTGGCCCCCGAGGACCGCGCTATAACGGGGTTTACCTGTATAAGGATACATTGTAGCTGCTGAGTTAACTGACTGAAGCAGACATTATGTTAGTGACGCAATCAGGATTTTTACAGATTTATAGCAGGAGCACTGTAGACGGGTGATATTTAGCGCACTATAGACACGTTGCACACTTAAGGAGTACTATGTCCCATCTTTGAGGAGTATACACTTTATGGGAATATAGATGCAATCTGTTTAGTGACGCATTAGAGACGGTCTTGGGCATATGTAAGCCAGTCTTAGTGTATGAAGTGTATATAGCTAGGCATACTCAAGCCTATTTCCTCACTGTTAATTGCACTATATGCAGACTTATATTGATTAGTTCTGTATTTATGCACTTATACCAACAAATAGGACCGTCGTGATAGTATATTGATTACAGACATCTGTCCTATACTAATACACCCACACCAGGGTTTGCTGACTTGCTCCGTCGCTGCTTTCTTTAGAGAATTGTTTTAAGATAACTTTTATATATAAGCTAAAACTATAAATAGATTTCAATTAGAAGAGTAAATTTATATATTATTAAATAATTTTTTGTTTTGTGTTTTAACCTTCTGGTAACCCATATGGCTTGAAAATTATTTTTATTCACTCAGAGTTATAATTTAGTTGAGTGCAAACTTATGGGATTTCTTCTCTGTTGGTCATCTTAGATCATCCCTACACATAATGTGACTATTTCTCATGCACCACTTTTTACCTATGTGATTTGAATATTAAGGTTGAGCAGTGGTTATACATTTCCTATGCCTAGGTAGGACTGAAACCAGTTTAAAGCATGCTTCCCTATTCCAGAGCTCTGGAGTTTGTTAAGCAGGATAGCATGATCAACTGTGTCAAAAGCCTTTGCAAAATCTAGGAATACTGCACCAGTGAGTTGTCCCCGTTCCATGCCACACTGAATCTCATTGCAAACTTTTAGCAGGGAAGTTACGGTGGAGTGTTTGGGACGAAAGCCAGATTGGAATTGGCTAGGGAAATTTGTTTTGGTATAGAAATCGCTTAGTTGGGAGTGGACACATTTTTCAATGACTTTGGATAGAATTGGGAGAAGGGAGATTGGCCTGTAGTTTGAGACAGTGTTTTTGTCCCACTTTTGAAGATTGGGACAACTCTGGCAGTTTT
Source organism: Ascaphus truei (assembly GCF_040206685.1). NCBI lineage: Eukaryota > Metazoa > Chordata > Amphibia > Anura > Ascaphidae > Ascaphus > Ascaphus truei. The sequence continues at coordinate 384,587,029 of NC_134484.1, read as the reverse complement.
CCAGGTCTTAGGGATATGGCCTGCAGACAGGATAGAGTTGACTATGGAAGCAATTTGTTTGGCAATGGCTGGGGCACCAAGTCGTAGGAACCTAGATTGTAGTAAGTCAGGTCCACATTGGCTGCTTAGTTTTAGTTTGAGGAGCGCTTGTATAATCTCCTCTTCAGATACTGGGCCAAATTGAAAATTGTGGGCAGTGTTGGGAGGGGGTGGGATTATAGGGGTACTCCCAGGATGAGATTCAGGTTTGTGGTTTGGGCTGCGTTTCGCTAATAAGTTAGTGGCACACCCCACAAAGTAATCATTGAATGCATTTGCAATGTCAGTGGGGTTTGTCAGAGTAATATCCACCTTAGTGATATTACTTGGTTGTTGATGGTTAGGAGGCTGGAATATATTGTTGATAACCTTCCAGAAGTTAGCTGGGTTTGATGTATTTTGGTGGAGATTGTCAGAGTAATATTGTGCTTTTGCATGCCTTGTTTGCCTTGTGCACATGTTTCTCATGCATCTGTAGTGATTGAGATCCTTGGTAGTGCCAGTTACTTTGTAGCTTTTCCACAAGGCATCCCTGAACTGGTAGAGTGCTATAAGGTCAGGTGTAACCCATGGAAGGTGGGCCCCCCGTACCCTTATTTTGCATAGTGGAGTATGGGTATCGCAGAGTTTTAAGAACTCAGATTGGAAATAGTCGAGCGCAGAATCAGGGTCGGGAATTAAATCGATTCTGTGCCATGGGCAGTTGGTAAGGTCATCCAAAAACTGTTGTGGGTTAAAGTTTTTAAATGTTCTAGTGAGGAGAACTTTAGGGCTTGAATGGGGCGGTTTAATTTTCCTTACACGGTACACTATTGCATGGTCACTGAAAATATCAGGAAGGATGCCAGAGGATTGGATTCTGCTGGGGTTTGAGGAGAGAATCCAGTCTAGCAAGGAATGGTTATGCGATTTCAGGTTTATCCGTGTGGGTTGGGAAATGAGTTGCGATAGGTTAAGTGACTTGAGTTGTATCTGGATTTTGTGGTTTTTAGGGTCAAGCCAATTGAAGTTGAAATCCCCAAGAACTAGCAGCTCACTCTTCTCATTCAGAGAGGAAATGGAGCCAAGAAATTGGGTGATATCAGTCAGGGATTGTAGAGGGGCTTGAGGGGGGCGGTAGATGCCAGCAAGCAAGATTTGCTTAGAAAAGGGGAGGCAGATTTTGCCAACTAGAATTTCAAAAGAGGGTGGGCGTGGTGGGCAATTTAGCAGTGTAAATTGTAATGTGTCTGCAATATAAAATAACACCCCTCCGTCTCTCTTTAACCTATCTCTCCTAAAAATGGAGTATCCCTGTATGGCGATATTTGCATCAGGGGTTTTAGGGGATAGCCATGTTTCTGTAAGAACGATGGCTTTGGGTTTATGCATAAGGCACCATGCCCTTAGTTCATCCAGTTTGGGCAGCAGGTTCCGGATGTTTATATGGGCGACAGATAGCCCTTTTTTGAATTTAAAGGTGGAATTCTCAGGGGCATGGGACAGAGCTGAAATTGGAGGACCTGGGTTAGGTTCAATATCACCTGCTAAAGAGAGTAATAGTATGAGTAGAAATTTGGGTAGTTGTTTGCAAGTTGTAGATTTGTGATGTTTGCCATTTGAGTGAGAGGTGGATGGTGTGCTGGTTTTTAGAGTTCTCCACCAACATTCAGTAGATAGTGAAAGGCTTTTGAGTAGTCCAGGGTGTATGGTGATGTTGGGTGTGGGCCAGGATGGAGGAGTTTGTAGTGGATAGAGGGAGTAACATCTCCATGAGGCCAGGAGAAAGAAAAAAGTTAAAATACATAGCAGGTTCATGATGCCAGAGGTAGGCAGTGCTGCAAGGAGCTGTTGTGGGCAGAGCCAGTGTGTGCAGACTAAACAGCAGGTGTGTGCCTGTTCCTTGTCAAATGTTTAGCTGTATTGCAATGCTAGAGTCATTCAGGGTTTCAGTGTATTGTGCAGTCAGTTTTGGGAGAGACTGCAGTGAATAAGTTGTAAAGGGGTGGGGGGTTGAAATAGGCAGGTTAGCAAGCATGGGATCATAGTGTGATCTGAATAGCTTACCGTTTGTTGTCTTGAGTAAAAAAGTTTGCAGAAAGGATGCAGTCCCCAGTCACCTCTAGTCAAACTATAGTCTAACTATATTTGTCACTTAAAATGATCACTTTAAATGCATCACTCTTAAGATGCCAATGCTTCCTTGCCAATGCAAGGGGAATAAGTGTTTTATACATCTAAAGCAGTCACATGACCCTCCCCCCGCCCCAATAAATCAGCTTGTTTCAGTTGGTCAATTAACAGCACATAGTTAAGAGAGGGGAAAAAAAACACCTTTTGATATTCAAACATACCAAAATTATCACTGCTTAAGGCCACTGAGTAAATCTTTTAAACAGGACTTGCACATCAAGGGACATACCAAAATTATCACTGCTTAAGGCCACTGAGTAAATCTTTTAAACAGGACTTGCACATCAAGGGACATACCTGTGAAGAGAATGCAATTAAATCCATGTCATACTAGCTGAGGCAATTTGTCTTGCATGAAGAAAGTAAGTACATTAACTATAGTCTAACTATATGTATCACTTAAAATGATCACTTTAAATGCATCACTCTTAAGATGCCAATGCTTCCTTGCAAATGCAACATACTGGAGGTGTGTACGCAGACCTTGCAGTTGGTTCTGCAGTCGGTGCTCTGCTTCAAACTTTTCCTTGACTTCTTCTGTTAACTGAATATTTTCTTTCAGTTTTAAGTTTTCTGTTTTTAATCTTGAATTTTCTCTTTTTTCAGTCTCTGTATTCTTCAGGGCTTCTTTGCAGTCCTCCTTCCATTTACGCACATCTGCCTTGAGAATGACAATCTCCTGGCGTGAGACTTCCTTCTCTAGGTTGAGGGTCTGAAGCTCCTTCTGAGAGACTTTGAGAACTGTACCAAGATTACCAATAGTTTCTTTAGTAATGTCCAGCTCCTCAGTGAGACTGTGTAGTTCCTTTCTGGAAACTTCCAGGTCTGTGCGGCAGCTGTTGGTCTCATGATGTGAGGCATCAAGCTCTATACGAAGAGTGTGAACCTCTTGCTGGAAGACTGTTATCTGCTTCAGTGCCTCCTCATACTTCCGCTTTAGCGTAGCCACCATTTTAACAGATTGGCTCTGCTTTTCATACATGGCGGAGATAGTAGCCTTTGCAGTATCTAGCTCAGTCTTGAGATCCTCCAATTCGGTCTTGGCCGCAGAATAAATTGCGAGCACAGTCTTCTGTAGCTCAGCATTATTTTTTCTCTCTCTTAGTAATTCTTCACAGAGCAGATCACAGTCATGCCTGGCAATTTTCAGGGCGTCTTCAGGGCTGGTCAAGGGATCGTCACTCACTGGTTCCGGCTCCGCTTCCCTGGGATGACTAGTTGAGGGTTCCTCACTGTTAGCACCGGACAGACACTTCTTTGGGGTACACGACTTCTGCCTTGGGCCCTCTGGATATTTGGTTAACCGTGGGACGAATTCTCCATTTTCTGTAGGCTGCAGGGTAACTCGGTCCCCCTTTTCCTCCACAGGATCTGCGGACGTGTCTGTTCCTTCCACGGTAAGTGAAGAACGGCTTTTCTTTTTCTTCCTTTTTGATTTGGATGACACCGTCCCTTCAGGGATACTGGGGTCTCCATCTTCATTTGAAGTTTTAGCAGCTTCATTATATACGCCAGGCTTTTCTTGCAGCTGCTTTAGCTGACAGAAATATTCGGTGATCCACTGCTCCCGCTCTGTCTCCTGCTGATCATATTCATCATCAAAGGGAGCGGTCTTTTCTGTTCGTGCCGAGTTCAGGCACCCCCACCATTCTTGGGGTGTTTTGTGGGTGTGACTCGGTTCGGGTTCCCCGTAAGAGATGTCTTCCTCTTTATTGGACTGGAAGGGCCACTCTTCCGTGGGGTAGGGTTCATTACAGGAATGCTGCATCTTGTCCTCCATTTTTAGGCTATCAGGTGTAATTTTCTTCCTGACCTCAGGAGGCGCTATTGCAGCTGTTGCCACTGTATTTGCTAGAACCCCCAATTGTGGTAGTCCTACAGATGGGCATATTTTGCTTGTAGAGGTCGTAGCTCTCACAGGCATCTCTGTAGACTTTTCTTTCTTGGATAATTTTTTTTTTTCAATATCAGCAGTACTGTGCATGCATTTTCTTTTATCAGGTTTACAAGTTGTGCAGGGGCTAGGTAAAAAAAAAAAAGTCTATTTGCTATACACCATTTACTTGCTGGGTGCAATCCCTCTGCTTCAGCAACAGAATTTGGTTTTCTGCCTGAGTTCAGTAATTTTCAGTCTCATCTTTGGGTTTATGGCATTCACACTTCACTCTTTGGGTGTCTGTTTTGCTCCCAAGATAATAGGCATACTTTTTACTTGCTGAAAAAAAACTTTCTTTCCAGTGGACTATTTCTTTCATTCCCGGCAGGGTGACTCAACACTCAGCAATTGGCTTTGAAAACCCTTTTTCCTTTATAGGGCAATTTTATACTCAGCATTTGTTTGCTAAAAATTCCCCTGCTTCAGCACAGTCTTATATCAATTTTCACACTTTTCTGCATATACTCCATTCACAGCTGGTAGTCCTATGCGGTGTGGCAACCTTTATCTGCAAAATCAGTACCACTCGTGGGTCACCATCTGTATTCACTGCTTCAGCTAAACATTTGAAAACAACAAACGCCTATCCCTTTTAAGGGCTTACTCACTTCTTGAACCCTGACTATGGCTGGAAGGCAAAACCCCTATTTCAATGACCGTATTACATTTTGTGATAGGCAATTAAAGGTTTACCTGCTTCAGCAGTCTCTTGGGATTGGGGAAAAGAGTCCATACGTGGTTTTTGTAAGTCTCAGTGCAGTGTAAGTTTCAGTGGTGTGTACCCCTTTAACTCTGCCTCTGCTGCATGAGAGGTTTTTTTTTCTTCAAGTTATTTAGACTGTTTGTAGGCAAAAAGCATAACAAAAAATTTCACATAAAAACTCCGGTCCTTTTTAACTACAAAGACACCTCTTGTCCCACCTCGGACACCAAATGTAGACGGACGTTCACAGAGGTACACACTTGGAGTCGTTTATAATGTGAAGTTATAATACAGTAAGGCTTTATTGTGCCTTTTCCTTTTCATCAGGAAATTTATCCAAACACAGGGGGGGGAACAAAGCTTCTATTCACTTGGGAGTATTTCTAGTGAAACACTATGCAATAATTTACATCTCCCTTAGTCAAGCAGTTCTCGCAGCCCCAAACACATAGCATGCAATAAGCAGATATAAGCAGTCTTTTAAGAATGAAAGTCTTATCTGTTCCTTGTGGTTTGGAGGGAAAATCTTCACTGTGCCTGCTTCAGCTCCCTTGTCTCCAGGGTTGGTCAGCATACAGGTTTAGAAGTTTTCCCTGTGTCTTGTAAGCAGCTCTGCTGTTTCTTCTGGCAGGGCTCAAGACTGTTGTGAGAGTCAAAGACAATCTCTGCTCTCTCTCCCAAGTTCAGCTCTCAGTCACAGCTAAGGAGTTCTCACTTCCTGTTTCAAAAGACAGGCTTTCTAAGCCATCTAATCAGGCAGGTGGTGTTTTGTTAATTGATTACCAGCAGTTAACCACACTGCTGGATTAGAGGCACATTACCTGAACAGGGATAAGTCCCCTGTTACAAGCACCAAACAATTGCCAACTTAGGTGAAAATGTAGAATTATACATTGCCACATTCTTTACACATACAAATAAGAAAAAAGAAAAAAGGGGAAATGTAGGGGAGAAAAAGAGAAATGTAAGGGAAAAAAGGGGAAATGCTGCTTTAAACCCACTCATTAATTTTGAGAACGTAATTTCTATCCAGTTGATTTGCTTTTCAAGTGCTGACTCAATATTGGCCTGAGTCAGGGGTGTAGCTATTGCCTGGGCAGCCTGGGCTATTAAGGGTCTCACTCTCCCGCTCCCCCCCCCCCCACAGAGCCCGCGCTCCCCCCGTCCCGCCGTAGAGACAGGCGGGGAGAGATGGTATGCTGCGGTCACGTGGCGGTGGACCCCAGGAGGTGTTAAAGAATTAGCCGGTAGTGCATAATCACTTGCATCAGAGGAGGACGACAGGGGAGGAGCACGCTCTAGCAGTGTGACCTGGAACTTCCGGTGTCTGCTGCTCAAGCGTGCTTGCAGTTCTGCTCTGCTCTCTGACAAGTGATTAGGCTACAACTACCGGCTAATTCTTTCACCTCCTGGGGCCCACCACTTCCACAGCATATTAGCATCTCCCCCCACCTGTCTCTGAATGAGTCCTAGACCATTAACCAGGTAGGCATGAGAGGGGGGGGGGAAGAGATCTGGGGTAAGGAGAAGATATTATGACAGATGATGATGAGGGCTCGGGGGGAGATATGATAGTGATAAGGGGGACTAAGGGAGATATAATGATGAGGATGATGGGCACTGGGGGAGATATAATGATGAGGGGCACAGGGGGGGACTGGGGGAGATGTGATGATGATGATGAGGAGGAGGGGGAGGAGGAGCACTGAGGGAGATATAATGATGATGAGGGGACTGGGGGTGACATAATGATGATGAGAGGCACTAGGGGAGATATGACGATGAGGGGGACTGGGGGAGATATAATGATGATGAGGGGCACTGGTGGAGATATAATGATGAGGGGCACTGGGGGAGATCTGATGATGAGGGGGTCTAGGGGAGATCTGATGATGAGGGGGAGAGATGAGGGGGAGAAGAGATGTTGATGAGGACGGATGGGGAGAGATGAGGAGGGATCTTGAGAGAGAGAATCAGGGAGAGCATGGGGGAGGGAGAAAAAAATTGCAGTCGGTATTAATATTAATGGGGCCCTGAAATGTTATTTCCCCGCAGCCCGAGCTTGTCTAGCTACGCCACTGGCCTGATCATTACCCTTTTCCAAAAAATATCTTTAATTCTTGGGCCTGGATCTCAATATCTACAGTATGTCTTTGGGCAATTTATTTTAAGATGTTGAAATTATCCATAGGATATGTTATTTAACCACACACCAATATATTTTTGTCAGTAGTCTTAGTAAACATACATATTGACAGTCTCTTGGCTGACTTGTGTCAAGTATAGTTACTATATTTGTCCAAAATGTCCAGAGCTATCAATCTGCCAATCATTTCAGTGTCTGAGCAAGTGTGTTTTCCCGTGTTGAGTTCAATTAAGTCGCAGGCTCAACTCCTGGTGGTGCCCTTCTGTCAATTCATTTACATTTAATTTTTGCAACCATACTCCCCCCGGAACGCGAAGACTTTGATTTCCCAGAAGCTGCTCCAAAATGTCCTAAGTTTGTGTGAACCTACTGGATGTTATTAAGTCAAAACACAGTCATAAAAAAGTAGGCGTGTATCTGCCCAGATCGAGAAAATATAGTTGATATAACAGTTGTACAGTATAACATAATTCCAGTACCAGTAAGGGGACTAATGGCTGATCAAGATTAACACAGCAGGCGTCACTGCTTCTGAATGGGACTCCCGCTGTGTGAATCCTACCAGGCTGCATCAGTCTGTTAGAGACATGCATTGAGACTAGACAGAATCAGTCAATCTCCCTGCACGCCTCTAACAAGTGATCGTGTGGCTTTTATTTTATTTTAATAACACAGTATTAAAGCAGGGGGTCTCCGGAGCTGAATCACATTAATTTCAGCCTCTGGGACCCCCAACTTCCACAATTACAGGTTCCGGTATCTCCACCATGTTTAAATGTCCCTCTCACAGGACCGTGATATCTAAACAATGCAGGGAGATACCAGCACCCTATACTGAAGCCTAGAACTCAGGAAGTCCCTAGGGCTGAAATTAATGCGGTTCAGCTCTGCTGTGTTATTAAAATAAAGTAAAAGCAGGTTCATTACCTTAGCCGCTAAGGTAATGAAGGGGTTAAGCCAGAGTACCTGGTTTATTGGGGGTAGAGGCTGTGGGCAAAGGAGGTCATTAGGCCTACAGGGAAGTTTGTGGGAGGGGTTAACCCCTTCATTACCTTCGTAAAGAATGTATACGCAGCGCACCTGGGATTACTAATAAAATAAACCATTTAGTAAAAATAATCAATGTAATAGTTGGTCAAATGATCACAATCATATAATACACAACAGAATAAAAATGTCACAACCTCTCCCCAAATGGGTATCAGATTCCTCCTTATTGCGAATACAAGACAAACACAAATACAGATGCAGCGGCTGTTATTCGACCATTTACCTGGGTAAACGTTCCGTTATGCCATGTGGAGGTTCCGAGATGTTCCGTTGCAGACATAATGGCCCATCGGATTAACACAGTAGGGGTCCCTGCCTTTCTGTAATAGACGCGCAGTAAGAGATAGACTGAATCAGTCACTCTAACTGTGCGCCTCCCACAGGTGATCGCAGGGGGTTTATTTAATTTTAAACATTACAGTAATGTAGCAGGGGGTCTCCGGAGCTGAACCGCATTGATTTCAAGTCCGGGGATCCCCTTCTTCCCGAGATACAGACCCTATTATGGGGTGCCGGTATCTCCTATGCATGGAAATGTCCCGGTCACGTGACACGAGACATTTACATGCATAGGAGATACCATCACCCCATAACGGGGCCTGTATCTCGGGAAGTAGGGGGTCCCCGGACCTGAAACCAATGTGGTTCAGCTCCGAAGACCCCCTAATACATTTACTGTAATGTTTAAAATTAAATATCTATTAAGCACCAATACACAACCCACCCCATGGCCCCACATACTGTAAAACCAATATTTAATTTTGTAGACACAGGATTAATACCACAGGCTGGAAGGGGTCCCCACAGGTGTCTGTAGGCCCCACACTGCACCCCGGGGGGTACCCACGGGTGTCTGGGGGCCTCTGGGTGATCCCCGCTAAGCTCTGTGGCCTCCATGTGGTCCCTGTGGGTCCCTGCGGCTCCAAGGGGTCCACAGGTGGTCCCTGTGGTTGTCTGGGGGTCCCCAGGTCATCCCCATGGGTGTCTGGGGTCCCTCAGGTGGTTCCCACAGGTGTCCCCCGTGAGTCATCAGATGGCCCCCTTGGGCGTCCGGGGTACTCGGGTTGTCCCCAAGGGTCCCCACTGGCCTGCGGTACCAATCCGGTATTAAAAAAATTAACATGGCCTACTGTACATAACAATAAATACACCTCCTGTGCCCCCACATAAAACCAATATTTATTTTTATAGACACAGAATTAATACCATAGGCCGGTGGGGGTCCCTGGGTTGTCCCCATGGGTGTCCGCAGGCCTCACAGTGTACCCCAGGGGGTACCCATGGGTGTCTGGGGGCCTCCATGTGGTCCCCACTAGGCTCCGTGGCCTCCAGGTGGTCCACGCAGGCCCCAATGGGGTCCACAGGTGGTTCCCACGGGTGTCTGGGGGCCCTGCATTACCATTCCTGTATTTAAAAAAAATAAAACATGGTCTACATTTCAAGAAATAGACCTCACCCTCCGGTCCCTGCCCCAAACAAAACACAGTATAGTAATGGTCAAAATAACTATTATCCAGATATGGATAATATATTATTTGACCATTATTAAACACAACATTAGCCATGTAGCATAAATAAAGTAAATAAAAACCGTTCTACTTACCCCTGGCAATGTGAAGGGCATCCTCGTCAGCTTACTGCAGGTCCATGTCCTCTTTTGCCAGAATAAATAAAGGAGTATGGTGCACACCACAATGAAAAAAAAATGCCCACCCTGTACCCATTGATTGTTATAATAGTACATCATACCCATATAATATGGGCAAGATTAACTACTGTACTATAGCAGTCAATGGTCACCCTAATACAAAAGCCTGACTATCCAAAATACACAAAATAAAACCAACAGTATACAACAAGCACTTAAACCCCCAAACTGTAAAATTAAAAGCAATAGGCAAGCAATTACATAAATAAAACCACTAGCCAATCAATCAATTAAAGAAATAAAACCACTAGCGATCAATTAAATAAATCACACCACTAGACAATCAATTAAAGAATTCACACCACTAACCAAACAATACATTCCATATATAAAAGCAGTAACCAACACATCAATTAATTAATACAACCACTAGGCAAAACATAAATTAAGCCATTAGCCAACAAATTACAGTACATCATTAAATAAAAACGCCCAAAAAGCTGTAAAGAAAATACAAATCAAAACAAGCCATCACAACAGTATACTGTAAAAGCAGTAACCAACACATCAATGAATTAATACATCCACTAGGCAACACATACATTTAACCATTAGCCAACAAATTACATCATTAAATAAAAATGCTAAACAATCTGTAAACAAATACAAATCAAAACAAGCCATCACAATTAAACACAATTTAATCAAAACAATAAACATGCATAGAAAATATTACAGTCAACAGAAGAAATGCATTTTCCAAAAAATGCATTGGCTATTACTGTATTCATCTGTACTCTAAACAGGAACAGATTAATACATTAGCAGTCAATGGGCATTAATAAACATAAAAATAGAAAAATCCAATCCAAAAACCTATAAAAATAAAACTACATACATTCAATATTGACCTTACTTTTTGAAGCATTGGCCCTCCGAATCCCGGGCAATCAGCAAGCTCTCCTTCGGTGACATCATGAAACACAATCCAACGCCATCCACGGTGAAGATCAGGACCAGGTAACAAAATTCTTCTTTCTTTCATGTGGTATAACCTTCTTCTTTCTTCATCTGCGACCATGTCTTTATTTTCTTTATCTTCTTTCTTTATATCTTCATCTGTCAATCCAACCCCATGCTAAATCCACGATGTTGACTCGCCGGCTTCTTGAGCGCAAATGAGCCGTCATAGCCTTAAATATGGCCAGTGACATCACTTTTGATTGGCAAATGGTTCTCACACCTTTTTTTTCAGTTGTCATTTAAAGGGAATGAAGCCAGCCATTTCCCTTTAACATGACGTAATTAAATCTAAAATGGCTGCCTTCACGTGGTACTTCATCCAATCAGATTGGGGATATAGTTCTATATATAGTTATACTATAACTATATATAGTTCTTATATATCTATAGATATAGCGATATTCTATGATTGGAATACTATGTAGTGTTTTATAGCAATGTATAAATGTTATTTGCTATTTTGTGATCAGTAATTGAATAAACCTTTGTTGAGGTTCCGGGATTGGTGGAAGCTACCCCCCAGTTTGGACCAATCATAGAATATCGCATGGTATTTAAATGCTGGACTGAAGCACTTGCAATTATATCCCTGAGGAAGTGTGAAACAAAAAATGTAGGATTAGTGATTTATATTAAGATACTGTATACACCTCTGTTACTTGGGAGCACGTTTTGATCCTGTGTAAGCAATTGGAAACAGCATGGCAGTGGCGTAGCAGAACAGCGCTACTCTGTCTCAACTATCCCGAATACGTCTGACGAGCACTCAGTGATGTGGGTCGAGTGAAGTTTATCGGGCGACAGCTGTGTGCGGGATTCAGTGCCGGAGTAGATGAATAGTGCTGAACTTTGGCAAAGAGCCTTGCGATAACATCACTTTACACAGTTGTTGGTCAGAATATTGGCTATACGGAGTGGGACTTATATCTGGAGCCGAGACGGTGTCGGAAGGATACAACGTGTCTATAGATGAGCCCCCGTGACTCCAAGTGAATATCGGGTCCCACCTCTTCTTTGGAGAAGAATCCTGTTTACACGCTGCTCCAGTTGGTAACATGTACCGAAGTGCATGTATTGCCTGATAATATCATTTATTTTGTACGTGCATTTATCACCACCTTCTCCTTATGTCAATATATTTTTATTGATTACACTATGAGTTGTGCCCTGTTTGTTCTTTTTTTCCTTTCCTTTTCCTCTTTTGGCCCCGAGCCAAGTTATAACTTTGAGCAAGGTGCCCAATGATATTAGGACCAAATTGGGTATTGATGGAAATTACAAATGCGGAAAATGCAAGGCCTGTAACTATATGAAAACGGATAAGCAGATAGTCTCTTCAGTAACACAGAAAAAATATATAGTGAAAAATGTTATTAATTGTTTGACTACACATGTAGTATACATGTTACAATGCCAATGTAATTTGCAATACATTAGCAAAACAAAACGGGTACTAAAATGAAGGATGCTGGAACACATAAGAAATATAAAAAACATCCCAAAGTTAGTAGAGAAGGGATAACCGTTAACACCATTATTGAAACATTTTAAAGAATGTACAATTGTGATCCTAGTTCTATTAAATGTATGGGGATCTAATGTATTCCACGCACTTGAGACAGGGAAATAGAGATCCATTCCTGCTGAAAAGAGAACAATATTGGATTTATACTTTTTTAATCCAAGTATCCAAAGGGCTTTGATGAACTTATAGAATTGACACAGTTTTTAAGATAATTGCTGGTACCTGGTTGTCCAAAAACATATATTTAAAATATATTTTTATGCATTCATTTTGTATTAGGTATGTGATGTCTCTAAAAGTATATGTTTTTAATAGTATATACATGGTTTTGTTGTTGATTCATTGTATAATTGATATTTGTGTCATTTTCCCCATTTTTTATTGATTTATGGGGCTACATTGTTGTTTGCATTGGCCTCCATGGTATCAGGGCTATTAGCAATGGCCTGGTCCCATTGGTTGCTGGAGCTTCTTAATGCACGTGAGCAGCCTCCAAGGTGAGTTCCTGCCGAAGCACGCTGTTGCGAAACACGTTGAGGTCACGAGAGCCTGCTCAACGCGCTCATCCATTGGCTGTAACAGAGGAGCCAGGGAGTTCAATTGGAGGCGAGATCTCCGAGTGCTGGTGCAGTCCGGACTTATCATCAGTGCCAGCAACAGTCACCCGCTCTGGTACTCCTGGTTAGTACCTGTTCCCCTCAGTGTGAATCTACATTTAGTCACTGTGTTGCTACTAATTACTGTATTAAGGTGCACTTTTGCCAGTTGACTTTTCTAGTGACTATCCAGTCTGCATTTATGTTTGTCTTATATTGGCAATTATGTGGGATCCGATACCCATTTGGGGAGAGGTTATGATGTTTTGATCCTGTTGGGTATTATATGAATATGGTCATTTGACCAACAATTACATTGATTATTTTTACTAAATTGTTTATTTTATTAGTAATTCTTTTCATTTGTCCGAGGCTCCATTTGGGAGATCTCACTTTTAGGAGTGTCTGGGGAGTTGCTCCGTATACACAGCTGCGAAGGGATTTCTTCCACCTGATGTCCATCTGACAGCACTAGCGCGGATTCCTTGACGTTTTTCTCTTTATTACATTAGTGCTAAGGTAATGAAGGAGTTAACCCTTCCTACTACCCACGAGAGCCCCAAATACGCATCCTGGGGCAACTACCTCCTTCACCCACCCCCTATACCCCAAATAAACATTAAAATACAATACAAACACCAATACTAGCCAGCATATCCATTGATTGCTAGTGTGGCTATCTATGCAATCAATTGGAGCAAAAATAACCCCAATGGCAATTAATTGGCATCCTACTACCCATCACCTCTATCCCCATCAACCCGCCACCTCCCACAACACATACAGTAAAGTAATGGGCGCAAACCTTATTATCCAGATCTGGATAGAATTTTCCTATTAAAAAAAAAAAAACATTACCCAGCCAGCATTTAGTAAATAAAATTTGTACTTACCCCTCCTAGGATGAAGGCCGTCCTCGTCCTCCTCGTCTTCAGTGGGCACCGGCAGTAAAATAAAAAAATGAACTACTGACCTGTAACCACTTATTCACCTTAGCTGTTATTCACCGCTATGGTTATTAAAGGGTTAACCCCCCCCTTCTGATACCCACCTGGAGGCCTAACCACCCTCCCCAGGGCAACTTTTGTGACAGCTGATAGATACAAGTAGCTGCATCGGTAGTACATATGAACGTTGAAATTTGAAGTAGTTCCTATGTAAGATTATTACAATTAATTGCATGAGGTACATGCAATTAGGACCATATGCAGACACGTATGCTCTCACTGTTCCATACCATCTAGACACAGAATAGTAGTGTAGAGGCTAGAAACATAAAGCGTCACAACATGTACATAATTATTGACGGCATGTAGGACCAGAAGAGATCTGATAAAATCCGTAGAGTCCTTACCATACATTTTTATGTTGGTAACAAAGGGTATATTGTGACAGGGCTTTGCATACTGATCCCCTAGTATGTTTTGTATCTTTGGCAGTGTATATAATACAGCAAATAAAAATACCACTTGTGGTTACATTTGAATGTCTCAGACAGGTCTGCAACAAGTGGTGGATTTTTCATTAGACCCGATATGCCCGGGCCTAGGGTGGCAACATTTTGGGTGCGTCAAAAATGTCAGCCCCCATATACTCTTGGGCCCGATGGGAAGGCTCTTACCTGTGGTGGCTGCCTCCTTGCTGCTGCCCTCCTCCTTCCTATTGACAGCATCAAATGATGTTGCAGATGTCCCCAACGTGACGTCCACACGGCATCTCATTGCCATTACAACGTGACGTCACAACATCAAATGACATCATGGACGCCGTGTGATTTTATGCCCGGATTCGGAAGGAGAGCGTCAGCAAGAAGGTGGTCGCCATCGGTAAGTACCTATGGGTGGTGGATCTACAAATCCACCTCTGTTTACAACCCTATCCTTCCCCATTATCTCTTGGCATACAATGCTTCCACTGCAGCCAGGGATACTGGAACGAAAAAAATACTGGTGTATATAGCGCTAAAAAATGTGTAAATAAAGTGGTAACAGTGATACTACACTACCAAAAATATAACATAGGCTGCCAGGTGACACTAACCCCAAGACACAGTTAGTAAAAAAAAACAAACATATACAATACAGACCGGCGCCGTAATAGTCCAAAACGTGAAGCAAAGTCCAATGATGACAGTGTCTCTTTAACTTCTATCTGCAGAAGTGCTGGGATGCTCCAAATTCCTTATAGATGTTACTCCACATATATATCAGGGAGAAAAACAAAGAAATCACATCATAGTGCAACACAGCTGATACTATCAGTTAGAGTATACACAACAGGACACACAAACAAGACAAACACTACATATAACAAGTAATGCTGACTGAAATAAAATGAGAATTTATTAACACATAAATAATGAGGCAGATGCGGGATCCGGTGTGTAAAAACCAGAATCCTACTTACAGGACTGCCACAGATCATACGCAGAGGTTGAGAGTATGTCTTGTCTTTGCTGCTGCTCCGTCGAACCACGTGACCTCCCAGGGGTTCCTTCCTTTGGCGACCGGAACTGCATCACTCTCCGCGACACCAGGGCTTCCGGGGGCTCGAGCCCTCTCTTGTCCAGCAATTACCACCGAATTCGCCTTTCTGGGAGCACCAAACAAGCACCAAAAACGTCCTCTGCTAGTAGAATCTGTGTCCCACGTCCTGCCAAGTCTCTTCCACACTGCACAATAAAATCTATCAAACAGCCCAACGCGTTTCGTGCGCATGCGCACTTCTTCAGGGGTTACGTCACTAGGGACTCGATAGCCTTATATACCGACGGAATACACACTATTGGATATAGTAAACTCACATCAGCCTATACACTTGCTCTATCAATCAAACCTAATGAACAAACAGCCTTACTACACAACACTAAACATACAAGTACACTTAAACTGATTACCTAACATCAATGTTATACAAAGAACTGAAATGTTAAATGCTCTTATCAATAATACATTAAACTCAAACTCATATTTAGAAGGTATAGCCATATCTGATCCTCACTAGAATCCATATTACTAAAGTGACCAAGTGCTAATATAAAATATTTAATTAAAACATATATTTATATGATAAAATTAATAAATAATTATTTTAAAATATTAAAAATTATTTTAAAAAGACTCCCAATTCAAAATCAATGTTTAAACCATTTGGAGAGAGGGTCTTCAGCTCATAGATCCAATAAGCTTCACGCCTACTGATCTGTTTGAGCTGATCACCCCCTCTCCAATTGGCCTGCACTGTCTCAATAGCTTGACATTTTAATCCTACTGGATTCTGGTTATGATGGACCAGAAAGTGATGTGATACACTATGTGTTATGAAACCTCTTTTAATGTTGTAAATGTGCTCATGGATTCTTCTTTGATAGCGTCTCCCTGTACGGCCCACATATTGGAGCCCGCAGGGGCACTGAAGTAAGTATATCACAAACTCCGTGTGACAATTAATAAATGAATTTATATTATAAATCCTTGAAGTCACATTTGATCTAAATGTTTTTGTGTTTTGACTGAATGAGCAAGCAGTGCATTTATTACACTTAAAAAAGCCCTTGCTTACATTTTTGGACCCTGGTTTAGGTTGTCCCAATGGACAACTAGGTGCCAGACGTGACTTTATATTCGCCGCTTTCATAAAAATGATATTTGGTTTAGCTGGAAGACAATGTGCTAAAGTGTTGTCACACAACAGAATCGGCCAGTGTTTGTTCAGCACCTGGCGTATTTTTGGGGCCATTTCATTGTACTGCGTGATGAATGCCAGATTACCATTATTTACCTTATCTTTTGCATGTTTTTTATATTCCAAAAGGCTTGCTCTGTCTATTTGATCTACTTGGTTGGTAGCTTCTACAAGTAATCTCTCTGGATACTTCCTAGCCTTAAATTTATCTTTCAGCTCATTCGCCTGTATTGCAAACTCCTCCTGATTGGAGCAATTGCGCTTCAAGCGAATGAGCTGTTCCTTTGGGATATTGCGTATCCAGGATGGGTTATGCTGGCTATCGGCCCTTAAATAGTTGTTTGCCTGTACTGATTTAAAATATGTTTTAGTCTGAATTTTATTATTGATATCTACAGATATATTCAGATCCAAAAATTCTATGTGTTGACTATTACAATTAAATGTGAAGGACAAATCCCTATTGTTATTATTTAGATAGATAAAAAAGAGATCTAACTGTTCCTGGCTGCCTGACCACACAAAAAGGATATCATCTATGAAACGGCGTCAGAGTACAAGGTGAGCCCCAAATGGACAGTTGTTCCAGACATAGTCTTCTTCCCAACTATCCATAAACAAATTCGCGTAACTAGGGGCAAACCTTGTACCCATTGCCGTTCCACAGATCTGTAAAAAAAATTGTGAATTAAATTGAAAATAGTTATGGGTTAAAATAAACTTAATACTATCTAATAAAAATGTTTTACGTGCTAAAGGAATGGTGGAGTCCAGTTCCAACCTGCGTGACACAGCTTGACAGCCCTTTCCATGGTCAATAGTTGTGTAGAGAGATGTTACATCCGCAGTTACCCATATGTACTCAGGCTGCCACTCCAGGTCCCTCAGAATCTGAAGAACATGAGTCGTGTCACGCAGGTAGGACCTGACCTGTTGGACCATAGGTTGCAAATGGTGATCTATAAATTGGGACAAATTAGAAGTGAGGGATGATATTCCTGAAATAATAGGCCTGCCAGGTGGACATCTAATATCTTTATGGATTTTAGGGATAAAATAAAATATAGGTGTACGTGCAAAGGGTGAAAGTAAAAACTCTGACTCGTCATCATTTATAGCTCCTCCTTCTAGGCCCCTACTTAACAGTACCTTTAGTTCTGCATCGTATTGGCCCAGGGGGTCGCTTGCAAGGGGGAGGTAGGTGGTATTGTCACCAAGCAATCTCATTGCTTCTTTAATATAATATTCGGTGTCAATCACCACTATACCCCCCCCCTTGTCAGCAGGTTTTATTACTATTAATTTATTGTCTTCCAGTTGGCGTAAAGCAATCTTTTCTTGTTGATCTAGGTTATCTCTTTGTATCTTATACGTCCTGCTAGAATTATCTAATTCCTTAGTTACCATGTCTACAAATGTGTTTACCAAATGGCCCTGTGCGAACTTAGGATAAAAAGTAGACTTCTTCTTCAAATTTTTTGTTTGTTCTAAATTGGTTTCTGCCTCACTTGGCCTTGAATTAATTTGACTAGTGATGGGATCCTTCAAGAAATACTTCTTTAGTGCTAATTTGGGCGCAAACGGTCTGTATTGTATAAGCCAGGGATACTGTGTTACCTTTTGGTTCTTGTCCATTTTAACATGGACCCCTATAAGCTTTTTCAGCATAGCCAGTGAACTACTAACTGACAGCTATTTTGACTTTTTGGGTTTGATCCGTGTGAGGTTGGTTAATGGCTATGGATTGTGAAGCTGGTAGTGAGTATTACCAGACATAAAACAAGTTATGGTGAGTGTAAAAAACCTTCCACCTTACAGCAAATATAAATACCACTTGTGGGTACAATTGCATGTCTCAGACAGGTCTGCAACCTTGTCTTTCCCCATTATCTTTTGGAAAACAATGCTGCCACTGCAGCAAGGGATTCTGGGTAATGACATACAAATGAGCACTCTGTTTGTCACCTTTTGCTTCTCGGCCATTTTAACATGGAACCCTATAAGCACATGCCTGCCGTATTACACAGCTTTTTCAGCACAGCCTTGTTAAAGAAGTGTATTTAAGATTGGTGCCTCCGGATGTAGTTGTAATAGAAAGTTGTGTATCTTTCTGCATTTAATATTCTGTTATTTGACAAAATAATGCATCTCTTGCTTTACCAGTCCCATAAAATGTACTGTATAATAGAGGCATTGTTGGAAACTAGTACTGGGGGATGTAAAAGGGGACTGTGATCTAGCAGTGTTAGATGCCTTACCATTAAAAATCCCCTTTGTTTGAGCTGTTTCTGAAAGAAATATAAATCAGTCAGAAGGGTCAGAGCTTTGCCAAGCACACACATTTCCATAGTGAAAGAGAGATGGGGTCAAAGACTACCGTCTCTTGATTCTTTGGCCCAGATTAACTTAATTTAATATCACTGACACTAACAGTGTATCTTCAAAAAACAATAACATAATGTTAAGTCATGTTTTCTCCTGTAAAAAGCATGACGTTAGCTAGAACAGCAGTCAGTGATAATGGCATGCAAATGATCGACACAAAGAAGTGTTACCATAACATTGTACATACACAAAAGGACATTAAGCTTAACGCTGGTCATAACTACATTTGCTGTTACTTACTGTACATCAAGACCCTGAAATAAGGCGTTTGCAGGGTCTGAATGAATGTGATTTCACTAACATAAATTTTTTGAAGTGAAAATTCTATGCTGGCACCTACCAAATGAAAAAATTTCCTTGGAGTTAATCGCCTTGTTGGAGACAGAAGTGCAGTCCCGGAAGTGATGTCACTGCTGGCAGAAGAGGCCGTTATGGCAGCTGGCACGCATGCAGAGGCCTCCCACGCCTCCCAGCACCACATCCGGGCGCACCTGCACAGTAGGTGCCACGTCCTGGGCACGCCTGTGCAGTAGGCGCTGGTCCTGGGCGCCCCTGCGCAGTAGCCACCGGTGCAGCGCGCATGCACACAAACACACACAGAGACACACAGAGAGAGACACACAGACAAAGTCTCACACACACACACAGAGACACAGACACACAGAGACACACACACACAGACGCACACACACACACACACACACACACACACACACACACACACACACACACACACACACACACACACACACACACACACACACACACACACACACACACACACAAACACACAGACAGAGACACACACATGAGGAATTCACAGTTACTATACATATAGAAGTACAAATAGGTAAAACAAAATGTGCGTGCGCGGCACACACACCCTTCTTTGCGTTTTGGCACTGAAATTCTGTTTTGATTTTTAATTAAAAACATCACCATATCAAATACAATTTCTGCTACAAAACAGTGACGAAACACAAAGATGTTTCACTTAAAATGTGCATTCTCTGCAAACACACACACACACACACACACACACACACACACACACACACACACACACACACACACACACACACACACACACACACACACACACACACACACACACACACACACACACACACACACACACACATTTTGTCACCCCAGCGTTATATACCTTTGCTTTCTTTCTGAACTTTAGTTAAAGACCTATTTCAGGTATTAGACTAATGCTAAGGCATACTAAACCTCACGTTATTGGAAGATAGTGCAGCATTATGCTACAAGTATGTGACCTTAAGCCATTGCTAATGAGATGTAGAATGGCTGTTGTTTTGCATATACTGTAATTAGATTTGCGGATATACTTTAGCCTCCAGGAACGTAAAGTCCATTCTTATTTAAGGGAATATAATGGTATGTGCACTGATTTAACAGAGCTTTGTGGATCTAGCCCTAAATATTTATCTACATTACTATGTATCTCCATATTAATCTACCCATCTGTGTGTTTATCTATGTAGGGAGATTTGGTATCTACATGGTGTGCTGTTTAGCTCACCTGCGGCCTTCCAGGAGGTCTGAGGGCTCCGCTTGATGTATTGGGAGCAGCAACAGGGCAGGTTTTCTTCTGGCACAGTGCCTCCATCCTATGAGGGTCCTAGCAGAGACAGGATAGATCCCCACAGGCACATACTTCACCCAGTAACAGGCTCAACTGTCAACTGTACAACTGGGTCTTTATTGATGGTACGTGGCGATCCTTCTCCATAGGCCCTGGAGCAGACCCAAGAGGCTTGAGGTCCCAAGAGCCCCTCCTTATCTCCCTCACCCCCTGATGTGGCAAGGGAAATAAACTTCCACTCCACTGAGGGAGGGAAGACACACACAATTTGGTGGAGTGCCAGCTTTTATACCCGGGGGAGTATCCAAATGCAAGTCTCCTGTCATTATTTCTGCATGATTCAGCTACACTTCTATTAATGTATATAACAAGAGACAGGGGGTGCACAATGCTACATCCTATTGACAAAACATATATGGTAAAAAGTATAAAGTAAAATACTTCAATAATAATATTAAATACTTGGTTATTTAGTTAACCCTTTGGCCAAAGCGTCATAAGCCTGCATACCAACGCCAAGGTATAACCAAATTAATGCAGGTCCTACACTACACTACACTGTGAACCCTTCCTTTTACCTCTGTAAGAGGGGAAGAACCATTATAGGTCTTGTTCCTGCAGCAAATGAAAAGACCTCCCAAGTTCACTCCTCCTCCTTCACCTTTTTAACTTGGGAGGTCTTTTCATTTGCTGCAGGAACAAGACCTATAATGGTTCTTCCCCTCTTACAGAGGTAAAAAGAAGGGTTCACAGTGTAGTGTAGGACCTGCATTAATCTGGTTATACCTTGGTGTTGGTATGCATGCTTATGACGCTTTGGCCAAAGGGTTAACTAAATAACCAAGTATTTAATATTGTTATTGAAGTATTTTACTTTTTACCATATATGTTTTGTCAATGTGATGTAGCATTGGGCACCCCCTGTCCCTTGTTATATACAATTGCCATGCTCAGTAGCTCTCTTGTTGACATTAATATATATTCATGATGTGGTGGGTGTGGGAGTTTGAGCTAGCTGGGAATGTGTGTTAATCAACTTCTATTAATGTCTCAGATATGAGAGCATCTAGAGATGTGATGGAGGGGAATTCACAAGTGTGTAAAGACTTGGATGTAAAGACTTGTAATACCGTAAGTCAGAGCAACTCTCCAACACGGTAGTTCATAGAATCGAAAGGCAGCAGCTAGATACTGACGCCTCCCCCTCACTGACTGCATGTGAGAGAGAGACTGAGGAGGAAGGAGAGTTACTGTGTGTGTGAATATAGAACAGGGGTGTGTGTCTGTAGTGTATTTACCATTTTATTTGAATAAACAAATGCAGGAAAGCACAAAAGAAAATGTAAAAAAAAATTAAACAAATGTTCAAGAAAATGTAGAATATCATGTTTATAAAAGTCAATATAAGTTATGTATACAAAAGTGTCTATATTATTCAGGAATATAAAAATAAATATATTTAGAATCTAAAACTAAGAATCCTCTTACTTTGCAATAATGCCCTGACTGGGTTAAAGACCCCTGGCATTCAACTTTTTGAGGCAGGTCATTATTGGCCATTAATGCCCTGTTCGTCAGGGATTATTACTTAATTAATCGAGCTTTGTAAACCTGGACTTTAATGAGAATTCTCTCTCACTCTTTATACCAGGAAGTATATGAATACCATCTTCCACCTTTTGCCAACACCACTAAAAGTCTGTTTTTCAGAAAACAAGAACACTAATTTAAAGCAGCAGTTCGTTTTAAAAAAAAAACTATTTCCCTTTAATATGTGCATCAATACAATCCACACAATAAGTAATTAGCTAAGTTGCCGATCTTTCCGTTCTCCTGTGATTGAACGGTGAACATTCATCTTGGGGGTTTACTAAATGGCCGTCAGTGCAGTAGAAGAGGACCAAAGATGCAAAGTTTTCTGGGGAAGATCATGTGACCAAGCAGGGAATAGATACAATTGGTGCACTGCTAGAGAGAGGGAAAGACTCAGAAAGGGGTGTGCCAGAGCTTGTTTCAGAAGAGGAAGGGGATGTGACTTTGTAAATGATTGCTAGAGAAACAGAAAATGATTGTTACATTATGATACATTAAAAATTTAATTTAGAGTTTAATAAAAATGCTACATGTATTTTCTCATAGAACATAAGTGATTTATTTGAAGAAAAAAAACACGTTAGATATTGCTTTGTCTGCAACTTTAAAGACAAAAGAAAGCATGAATAAAGAAAGCATACAGCATAGAGTTAAGTATGCAATGAAATGTAAACAAATATGAAATGTTTATATTTTAAAAAGGCTAATAAAACTCAAGACCCAGAGACCCACAGTGATCAAGTTACATGGGATAAATACTATTGCTTTTGTGAAAAGGCTGACATTAATCTCGTAATTTGGGAATATGTATAAACTGCTTCCTGTAGCTATGCCTAGTGTTAACGCTACATGGCATCAACATAATTTGATTGGTTTCTCAGTAGTACAAAATTGGAATTTTATTTTCACCTTGTTTCTGTGACAAAACAAGCTGTGTCATCTATTTTCAGTCAACAGTAATCTGGAAATAGCAGTTTGTGCTGTACCATGAAGCAGATTCTCATTACGTCACAATTTATGCATTTATGCTGCAACAAAATGAGTAAGAAGTGACATGCATCTCTTCTTTATCAGCATTCTTATACAGTAGTAACAATTGCTGTCTACTAACCCCCCCCCCCCACCACCACCACCTCCCCCAATATAAAATTGATAAAATGTTCTAAAGGTTAAGGCAAGTATTAGAATATTAATTTACCAATGCTACGTATCAAGTCAGCTAAAGTCATTGAAGAAACCACACTGCACTCCAGAAAAACAATCAGCAAAGAGATCTATTGATAACAATATTGGCTTGTTAGTATCTACAGCAGCGGTGCAGAAAGTGGGGGCACAATTTTTTGGGGGAGGGAGGGCGGTTACAGAGGCCCCGCGCTATCCAGACATTTAAATTAAATGCCTGGGGAGGCGCGAGGCCTCTGTAAATCTCTCTTACCTGGTCTGAGCTGCCTCTTTGGCTACGCGTCAGCATACCAACGTGGCGGCAGATGATGCCGTAGGGTCAAATGCATGCCAACGCGACGTCACGTGACGTAAACGTCAAATGACACCGCGAGCTCAGAGCCGGTAAGGCAAGGGGGGCGGGAGCAGTGGGAGAGCTGACAGGGGGGGTGCAAACAGAAATGTTTGCGCACCCCTGATCTACAGTATGTTACCACCACAGATTTTTAAGCTGTTTCCAAAGTCACCACTTTCCCCATACAGTATAACCAAGTGAAGATGTTTGCTAAAAATCTGCCCATTAACAGTTCAATTTGTCAGTCATATTTTCATAGTATTTTAGAAATACAATAAAGTGAAAGAAATCTACCATCAAAAAAGTTACTGTACGTCCCTAATGTAATTGTTTTAAAATATGTTGATATGTAGACCATTATGTCAGCATGTTTGCAGCAATTTATTAACTAAGTTTGAAAGGCTTTCATTGATTCTACAGGCTTCTAGAGTTAACAAGTCACTTGTATGAAAAGATTACTTGTACTCAGTGCAACATTATAACTTGATTAATTATCATTTGTCCAGTTTCCTACAGTAAGACAATGTGCTTGTAGGTCAGTAGAAGTACAGCTGTAGCAAGACTTACTGTTCGTGGTGCTGCGATTTTCACTGAACCGGTGCGAGTGCACTGTAGCTACTGTTGTCACAGCCCCAAGGACAGTAAGCTGCCCTGGAGCATTAATTCTGCTGGGTTCCATGCTTCATACATCTGCACTGAGAGCGAATACGATACTCACCTTTAAGATGATCTGCACAGCCATCTCCTCGTCTGTTACACACTTACTAGTCTGCTTTTTATTGAAAGAAATGTTGATTCTTTTTAAAAAGCCTTTCTCACTTTCTGCTTTTTATAGGTAAATATTGTATAAATAGTCCTGAAATATGATGTAGATGGTATTGTGGCATGGTGCTACATTTTATCAAACTGGATTTATAATGTCTTAATATTTCAGTATGATACATATCCTCTTCATGTTTTATCACTGCATGATAAAAATAATGGCTTAGTTCATAGAATTCTTGAAGAATCACAGATAGTGCCTGTGACATGGTGTAGTCCGGTACTGATAATTATGTCCTTCATCCGGCACTCAGAAGGTTAACCCAGTAAGAATACTTGGGCAATCAGGAAGTAAGCTGAGACAGCTGACAACCAGTTTTATAAGGAGGCTAATGCTTGTAGTGGGTGGCTGACTCAGACTACAGAGCTGTTCTGTGCAAGTGCCTATCCTAAACTGCCTATCCTAAACTCTCTCTAGGGACAGAGATTCCCAAACAAAGATACAGTAAGGACTTTAATATTGTTCCATAACTATTGTTGTATATGTTTAGGGGTTGGGAACAGGTCAAAGCTAGCCAGCCCGATAGATAGGGCCTGGAATGTTTAGCAAGATTTCCCTATGGGGAGTAGGCTTTCTTTTTATGAGTTTTGTTTTGTCTTAAAGGGACAGTGTGCCAAATGTTTATTTAAGTTGTGGAAAAATAAAACCACTCAACATTTGGTTTACCCTGAAACTGCATGTGTGGACTATTGTCTGACCTCGCCTACAGGCCGTCCTGCACTTTACATTCCTGTCTTTCTTTTTAATGTTCTAGCTTGTGTCTTTTGTACTGGCACATTGCCTAGAACAGAGAGCTCAAGATATTGCACATTGATGGTCATGTAATATACAGTTATTGCTTTTCTGGGGGGTTTTCCACCCCTCGTTTTCATTTTAAGTTCAATTGTACTGTATACTTTATGATCCCGCAAGTTATTGCCTTTTATTGAAAGGTTTGTGTGTTATTCAAGATGACTTGTAAAGTTTAGTCAATCTTCCCGACCAAGAGAAACAGGAAATACCAGAGAACACTAGACTCCGTAAACCTATAAAATTGCAGAAAGTAGCCCATTATTTCAAGAGACTTTTCACTGAACACGTTGGGAAGCACTCACTAATTAGTTTTTGGCTTTCACAATAACAGTTGCAGGGCTTTTTTTGTTTTGTTTTGTTTTTATAGCTTTCATATTAGGTTAAAGAGGTGGAATGGATCTGAAAGATGAAATATTGGCATCGTATACATTTGCTTCTCAGTAGGGGCTCAGCTCTTTGATCTGTCGTACAATTATTGTGTAGCCTAACCTTTATTGCCATTCCACAGAGTTAATCGGCAGCCGCCTTATTCATGACAGACATGTGCATTACTACAAATTGATTACTTGAGAATAATGGATTACATTTCCTCAGCTCAGAAACAACTCATCACTGAAGCTTCTTCAGTGTTTAGATATAAAAGAAATGAAAATATATGTGTAGACGCACAGTTTATTAACATAATCTGTAGCTTCACAGAAAAAGACAGCTCTACATCACATTATGCATACTCAAGAGAGGAAAGGTTGTCGAGAAAATATATATATATCAGTGTCTTAAGTCACACAGAGAATATGTAGGAACAGTTACCTTTTCAGGAATCTATTTTAATTTAAATGACAAATTATTGCTGTTTCTTATGGGAATGAAAAATGGCTTTGAAAATGCATGCATTAACATAATATTTCAGGTAAATGTGCATTTAAGTAACAAGAAAAGGAGTAATAGATGTCTCAAGCATTTAGGGCTGCAGTGGGGCTATGGTATAAGATACCTTACAATAAGATGTTACTGCACATTCAAAGGAATGGGTGTAAGTTGCCTCATTGCTTAGCGCCACTTAGTAAAACTGGCCATTGATGTAAAAAAACCTTCTCATACTATAAACTGATATGTATTATGTGATAAAAATTAAACTGTTACTATACATTTAGCAAGATTAAATGCGTGTTGAACAAGTGAAAGGATATATAATTAATATGTAGAATTCCTCTGCAGCTATTTGTGACCAAAAAGCTTCATTTTTTATATCTTACATCTCAGCCCTAATTTTTCGTTATACACCATCTCGACTCTTGCGTTCTTCTCAAGGATGTGTTCTTTCTACCCCCTTTGTATCTAAAGCCCTCTCCCGTCTTAAACCTTTTTCACTGACTGCCCCGCACCTCTGGAATACCCTTCCCCTCAATACCCGATTAGCACCCTCTCTATCCACCTTTAAGACCCACCTTAAGACACACTTGCTTAAACAAGCATATGAATAGCACTGTGGATAATACTGGACACATGATATAAAGTTTGCCCCCCTGCAGTCGCACTTACCAGAATGTCCTCCTACTGTCTCTGTACGTTCTCCCTACCCACCAATTGGACTGTAAGCTCCTCAGAGCAGGGACTCCTCTTCCTTAATGTTACTTTTATGTCTGAAGCACTTATTCCCATGATCTGTTATTTATATTATCTGTTATTTATTTGATTACCACGTGTATTACTACAGTGAAGCGCTATGTACATTAATGGCGCTATATAAATAAAGACATATAATACAATATAATTCCCTTGCAGAGACTTTAAACTTGTAGTTCATAGAAGGTTGGTGTTAGTTATACAGACTTTAAAGTCCATACAGTCAAACAATAAAAAAAATGCATACATATATTTATATATTCAATTGAAAAAAATGTGTTAAGGTTTGTAAGCAAACCCTTCAAAAGTCTGGACATTTCAAAGTTAAGATGACACGTAACCTTAACTCTCCCCCTTTCCTACGCTTTGCTGATATATATATATATATATATATATATATATATAATTATATATATATAATCAGCACTCCAGTGCTCACTAAAATAATAATACTGTATTATAGTGTCAATTAATGTGACAATTAGAATTAATAACTAAATATTGAATATATTAATTATGTATGAAGTGTAGTGATATAGTGTAAATATAAAGTATATACACAGTGAGATAACAAAACAAATTATGTTGCATACATATAAATACAATTAACCTCAAAATGTGTATAACTCCAATAAGTCCAAATATATTGTGAGTAAATTGACTAAGTTAGGAAAAATATATAGAACAATGTAGACATAGCAGCTTTAGGTGAGACCAACCGGTACCACATATTAGATAACAAGAAAAGAAAAAAGAAGCACATGCTCCATAGCACAATTATATATTTAATTAATTATATATTGCCCATATTCCCCCCCCCCTCCCCTTTCTGCGAGATCTGGCTGCTACATGGAGTGTGGTGGTGCATACCTGCTGGCTTACAGTAGATCTGAGTGTAGGAGATGTCAGAACAGGCTTCTGAGGTATAGACTGATAATGTACTCACGATGACAGCGCCTCCATCTCTTGCAGGCCCCTGGAATGAGGGGAGCAATCTCCTGCAGGAGAGTCCTCTTCCTTTCCCCTGATAGATTGCAGTCTCAGACAGAAGGTATGGTGAAACAGGAACATTTTTATTGGACACTGCAGGCTTCACACAGCATACAAAGCAACCATCAGTAGAGCTTAGGGCCTTCGCCCTCAGGATGTCCCTAGACCTTCACTCCTAGCCTAGGGCACCAGAAGCATTCTAGCTCTTCTCTTCTCTTACTCCCTCTGCTCTTACTCTCTTACTCCCTGGTGTACTAAAATAAAAACTTTTTTGAAGTGGAGGTGAACACAGAGTAGCAAAGAGCTTAGAAAACAGGGACAAGGCAAAACGAGGAAAGAGAAAATAGACTAGGTACAGTAATATGAGTGCATAATATGACGCGGATGAATCTGATTAAGAGCTTGTCAATGTGTACAGGTATGTGTAGGATTAAATAGAAAGGGAGTGTTCTAAAAATCCAAACGTATTTGTTTACATGTTACTATAAATATCCTGACATTGTACACTTAACAGCCCCCACAAATTACTGTGCAGCTTCTTTTCAGTGATGTCTTTGTGTTCTTTACCATAGCTACAAATGCCAAATTAAACAACAGACAAATTGACCAATACAAAGGATGTTGATAAGAGTGAGCACCAAGGACTTATCCTTAGACTAGAAATTAGAGGTACATGCAATGCTGAGAAACTTCATTGACGTACAGTATGTGCATAAACACATTAGTAAGGCTAAAATAGATAGCTACATGAAATGACTCATGCAGGAAGCGGGGAATAGCAGAAAGGTTTACAGGGAGTCTGCATCACTAAAGCCAATCATTTTCAATCCTAATCAGACATTAATAAAATTGCACTATACCAATGTTCAGCTAATTTCTTGTCTTTTAACACTATTTGTAAACTGTTATACAGTATGCATGGTGATGCAGTCTTTGACTAATGATGGCAGAAAAATTCATTACAGAGATTAAGGGGATAGAACAACAATTACCAGAGAACCTTCAAATTAAGCAGACCTGGAGAAAATGAAAACGATAATTTTATTTACACGTGAAAATAATATTCTGGTGGAATTTAGTCTTTCTAAGTAAGTCAGTGCATTGATCAACTGTTTTTTTGCCAGCTATTTGGTATTGTTCTTTAAGTGGTGATACCCTTGATCTGATTTGCGTTGTGCATTTATTTACAAGGGGAGTCGAGTAATAATTCGAAGTGGTTTTTAAAGATTGAATAACTATAATATATATATGTTTTCTAATTGACATGACTAATTTACTTACTGCTATGACAGCTTTTCAAATTGTCAGTCAGATCCTATGATGTGGGCCTGAGTTGTTATTTTCCTATAACATTATTTGTATGATATACTCTGTGTACCCTTATTACAGTAGATTACTGTATGACAGGTTGTCCGTGCATCCACTAAGTGACGGCTATAAAATAAAAATCCAATTTTTCTCAGTTTATCATAAAATAGATCGCTGGTACCTTACAAGTCACTGGGAAACCGGAGCTTAGCAAGGGCTCCACCAGGCACAATAGCACCTGGAGTAGAATCGGTGGGTTGGTCAGCGCACGGGTTTTTTTGCTCACAAGATGAAAAGAGAAGATAAGGGACACGTGATTAGTGTTTAACCAGATAAAACATTATCCAATCATATAATGTGTTCTTCTAAAATAAATGATAAAATGCTTAAATAAAACGTTTGAATGAAATAAAAGACTTGGCTAAAAACCTGAATGTGAAGCTTGAATGGAAAGCCTTAATAAAAAACTACTTCATATATTTTTAAAATGTTTCTAAAATGGAGTTCTGTGGTTGATGGTGGGATAAGGGATGTAAAATCAAAAAATGCAGGGACGGTGGGGGCGGGTGGTTAGCGCGCTCTTGCGCAGCCTGCTTTCTAACAGGGAAGGTGATGCTGGTTTAGCAGTATTACTTTGTCAGAGTCTTATGCATCCTGCTGTCTGACATAGAAAGTGATGCTGTTTTGACTGTATTTGCTGTATGTGAGTGTTACCAGAAGCAGTGGCTTCCTCCTCCGTCTACTAGAGGTGGTGTGCGATGCTGGTTTATTTAAAACAAGGTGTCTGGTGAGGGGGCGACTTCCTCCTCCTCCTTATGGAGGTGGTATGTAAGTGACTTCTCTCCCGGGTGCCCGATTCAGAGAAAGAAAGGGCCAAAACCGGTGAGTGAGTGAAAATAAGTTTATTAAGTGCATAAAAAAGCAAACAGGGAAAAACACTTACGATACAGCTTGGGCAACAGCCCAGCTTCAGCCCGATCGTCCGATGGCGCTCCTCCGACCGGTGTATCCCCCGTGATCGCGTCCGATGGCGGGACCGGAAGGGGAAGGCTTACCGGATGTCAGCAGGCTGGCTGGGTCCTTCAGGTAATGGGCTCCGGCAGGGAACTGGACGAAGCATCATTGCGAAACGCGTAGTTCCCTGCCGGAGCCCATTACCTGAAGGACCCAGCCAGCCTGCTGACATCCGGTAAGCCTTCCCCTTCCGGTCCCGCCATCGGACGCGATCACGGGGGATACACCGGTCGGAGGAGCGCCATCGGACGAACGGGCTGAAGCTGGGCTGTTGCCCAAGCTGTATCGTAAGTGTTTTTCCCTGTTTGCTTTTTTATGCACTTAATAAACTTATTTTCACTCACTCACCGGTTTTGACCCTTTCTTTCTCTGAATCGGGCACCCGGGAGAGAAGTCACTTACATACCACCTCCATAAGGAGGAGGAGGAAGTCGCCCCCTCACCTGACACCTTGTTTTAAATAAACCAGCATCGCACACCACCTCTAGTAGACGGAGGAGGAAGCCACTGCTTCTGGTAACACTCACATACAGCAAATACAGTCAAAACAGCATCACTTTCTATGTCAGACAGCAGGCTGCATAAGACTCTGACAAAGTAATACTGCTAAACCAGCATCACCTTCCCTGTTAGAAAGCAGGCTGCGCAAGAGCGCGCTAACCACCCGCCCCCACCGTCCCTGCATTTTTTGATTTTACATCCCTTATCCCACCATCAACCACAGAACTCCATTTTAGAAACATTTTAAAAATATATGAAGTAGTTTTTTATTAAGGCTTTCCATTCAAGCTTCACATTCAGGTTTTTAGCCAAGTCTTTTATTTCATTCAAACGTTTTATTTAAGCATTTTATCATTTATTTTAGAAGAACACATTATATGATTGGATAATGTTTTATCTGGTTAAACACTAATCACGTGTCTCTTATCTTCTCTTTTCATCTTGTGAGCAAAAAAACCCGTGCGCTGACCAACCCACCGATTCTACTGCAATTCCAAGAAGATTACGGGCTTTATCTTCTCTACAGGTCCAGCTGCAGAAAACAACAAGGGCAAGTATACACTACCCTTTATTTGGTTATACATCACAGAACAGGCCACACCACAAGCCTAATAAATAAGGGAGCGTCCCAGCCTCTATTCTTTTTGTCACAATAGCACCTGGGCCTTTCGGGCACTGGTTTCAAGGAAAAAAGTGCAACTAAAAACAATAAAACCCACTCGATGATAGCGTTCTGCCACCCAGACTATTGGAGGGTCACCCAAGAGATGTGTTATTTTTAACCAGGCCCTCCTACAGACTCACAGGGGAGTTCTGATTGCTGCACCTCAACTGGGGATTTCTGGTGGCTATGGGATGGGGCCTCTGCACAGAGCTCCCGGAATAGTCACTGAAAAAAGATTAACCCACAAAAGAATAAAAATACTATTATTAGGCAGCCGCATGAAACATCAGCTGAAAATTAAAAAAAAACTAGCCAGGCAAACAAACTATTAAATTAAAGATTTCATTAAAAAAAAGTACAATTACATAGGAAGTTACGTAAAGACAAGGGGTGCACGAAGTTTCCCTCATGCGCCGTCCTGTCACCTCTCTCCTCCGGCTCACGACCCCCCCCCCCCTTCCCCTGCATGGCTCCGGCATCAAATGATGTGACGGCTCCGGTCCTGTGACATCTCGTTGATGACTCCGCAACGTCATTGCGCACCCCTGATATAGACAATACAGACAGAATTAAGGGCTTCCAGGTACTGTGTACAAAGGGGAACCAGGCAATGTATGTGTGCATGTATATCTTTATTTTTATAGCACCCACAATGCACTCAGTGCTTTACAAAAGAGGCAATAGGAAAGGAAATCCGTGCCTCAGAGAGCTTACAATCTAAAGCTGCGTCCACTCTAGCACTGATTGTGTGGTCCTTGCCGAGTTTACTTCTTGCAATATTAATCCTCGTGTCCCTGCTAAAGGGCGCGCGCATGCTCGTGCGCAGGCATGTTAAGCTCTCCCAAGCAGGTGGAGAGAAAGGGAGAGAGGAGCATGGAAGGAAGAGAGGGTGCAGGGGGAGGATGGAGGGGGGATAGAATGGAGGGAAGGAGGGAAGGGTGAGAATAGAGCTGGCCTAGCCCATATGGGTGGCAACAGCAATTGACCGGGGGGTGCGGCCCCCCCCATCTGGTCTGGTGATCGCGAGCGCGATCAGGGAGTCAGTTGGGGCGGTTGGGTTTCAAATTAGAGCCAAGGAACAAGCAACTGTCACTTGTTCCGTGGCGTTGGAGCAGTTTCCCACCCATCCCTTTGAGTTAAGTTAATTAAAAAAAAAAAAAAAAAAGAAATTTGTTTTCAGTGTTAACATTTCTTTTGCAGATAAGTAAGAGAATATTTGAAACAAGGAAGAAAAGATTATGATGGAGGGGTCAGTGGACCAATTGCTTTGTCGCGGCGGCAGTTGGGGGGGGGGGGGTAGGTGCTTGTCCCGCCAGAAGTGGCTCGGGGCTGGCAACCGGGGGGTTTGAAGCGAGGGGGTAGGTCACCGGGACGTACTTCCGGGTGCCCCCTTTGCGTTGCCCAGCTCTGAGCATTCTGGCGCGGACAGGGTACGCTATCCCCATTTGTGTTTAATAAATAAGCCGCGGCCTTTTACCTCCAGAAATGTGTCCTCTCGTTATTTGTATGTTTTATGTAGAGGGGTAATAGGAGAGGGGGGGGGGAAGCTCGCGCCTCCTTGGTCATAGAGGGGATGTGGGAGGGAAGGGGGAAGGTAGAGAATGGAGGGACACACACACAAATACACAGCCCTGATCCAGCCAATGACACGCCCCCTCCCTGAATAGCCACACCCCCACTCTAAAATTATTTCAGGACTGCCTGCGCACATGCTTGGAGAGTTGGTGACGTCACCGCTCTCAAGCCTGAGCGAGCTCAGCGGCTGCATGGCCGCAGCCTAAGGCTTATAGTGCCAGCAACAGCAGTGCGACGTCGTGGCAAAACAAATGCATTGCCGCCGTCACGCGCGCTTATAGTTAGCGCGACGCGATGGAGTGACGGCTTGGTCCCTATCGCTGGAAGTCATCTCAATTTGATTTTTCCAGCAACCGCAGCCTGACGTCACCATTGTGGTGTGTAGGAGACTTACAGAGACTTACAGAGACAGGAGGTGAAGGAATAAGTGCAGTAGATGGCAGTGCTTGTCAGGAACGACTTGAAATGCTGCATTTAAGAGGTGAGTTTTAAGGTTTGACTTAAAGGTGGGAAGAGAAGTTACTTGGCTTATACTGAGTGTTAGAGAAATCCACAGGTAAGGGGCAGTGAGGGGAAAAGTTTTAAACGAGAGCAGTGGATTTGAAAGGTGTGGAAAGAAGACCGTTATGAGTTGAGTGCAGGAGACGAGTAGGGGCATAATGTGAGATCAAAGCTGCTATGTAGTGAGGAGCTGATGGGAGTGGAGAGCCTTGAAGGTAAGAAGGAGAACATTGTTGGTGATCCAAAATTTGATGGGATGTTAGGAGAGGGATTTAAAGAGTAGATGAGCAGAGACTGTTTTGAAGAGAGAGTTTTTTGGAGAAAGTGAAATTATTTTAGCAGTAGAATTTTGGATAGATAGCAAAGGAAAAAGTTGAGGCAGAGAGGCTTGTTAGCAGTATGTTACAATAATCCAGACGGGTGAGGGGATTAACAGAGGGAAGGGCTGATCTTGCCAATATTACGGAGGAAGAAGTGACAAGTTTTAACCATGCCTTGAATGTGAATGGAGAAGGAAAGGGAGGCGTCGAATGTCACTCCTAGGCAATGTGCTTTGGTGACAGGATAGATGGTAATACTATTTACAGTGATGGACAAAAGGGGGTATTAGACCAGCTTTATGGGAAATTATGGGGAGCTCAGTTTTAGACATACTAAATTTAAGGCATCAGAGCACCATGAATAAGGATATAGCCAGGAGGCAATCAGAAACGTGGGGCTGGATTGCAGGTGTGGGGTGGATAGATATATCTGTGTATTGTGTGCATAGAGATGATACCTAAGGCCAAAAGAGCTGATGAGGTCACCAAGTGATGGTGTGTAGAGAGAGTAAAGGAGAGCCTAAACAGAGCCCTGAGGCACAGAGCCCCAACAGACAGATCAACAGGAGACAAAGACATGTTAGCAACAGAGACCAAAAATGTGCAACGGGGAGGTATTATGAGAACCAGGATAGAGCTTTGTTGTGGATACAAAGAGCATTTCAAGTTTGAAGGAGAAGAGTGTTCGACAATATCAAAGGCAGCAGAGAGATCCAGTAGGCTACGTAGGGGAAAATGATCATGAGATTTTGTTTCATGTACTGTAGATGATTGGCTACATTAGTGAGTCATGGTTTAGGGAGCTGTATGAAAACCAGAGTGTAATGGGTTCAGGAGGGCATGAGAATTAAAAAAAATGGACCATTCGGGTAAACACAAGACATTCTAGCAGTTTGTAGGCAAAAAGCAGGAGGAATACAGGGCAGTAGTTAGTAAGGTCTAGGGCATTTTTGAGAATAGATGTGACCACTGCATGCTTAAAGGAGGAGGGGCAACTGCCAGAGAATAGTGAGGAATTGAAGAAAAAAATGAGAATGGGGACTAAGACAGGAGCAATGTCAGGACCCACGTACAGGGAATGCTTTATTCTAAGCAGCTCTTTAGCAGTCAGCTGTGCTGACTGCAACACATGGCCTATAAGAAGTCACCTCTCTCAGAACTCCTAGCTTCACGACAGCTTTGCTTGCTGGAGTGAGGTTGTGTTGCTCCCTTGTTCATTTCCTGCTGTCACAGTATTATTTGACTTCCTGGTTCCTGATCCCGGCTTGCCTTGGAAATCCTTCTACCTGCTGCTGCCCATTGTACCGAGGGTTGTCAGGTGTCCACTATTGAACCGGACTGTCCTGTATTTGAACACTCTGTCCAGTAAAAAGAATTGAGGTAACACTCTATACTTAGTGACCTGACCGGCTTGGGGGCCATGGGATTTCCCAGGGCAAGGCTGTTGTTAGTGAACTGGACAGCTTCCTCCATCCTGATTGGCTGCATTACCCAGAAGCAGTCAATCAGGAAGAAGTGTCAAGAACCTGGGGTTGGGGCCAAGGAGAGGAGGAAACAGCATGGAGTGGAGAGAGGGTGGTTTGTGTGTTTCGAGCACGTCACACCGTTCATTGTGTCAAGTATTTATGGAGAAGCCACCTGGCAACCCTAGTTGCACTGCTGATCACGACTCCTGACTCCAGCTATCTTTGATTACCCCCAGGTGATTCAAAACTATTGACTCTCCTTATGGATATCCCCACTGAGCATAAGAAGGAGTTCTGATAAGGTGTGAAGGGATGGGATTGAAAGCGCATGTGGTAGACGTAGAAGAGAAAATCTGCTTAGAAACTTCTAAATCCGTAACAGGAAAAAAGGAGTCAAAAGTGGAAGAAGGAGATTTAGGTAGAAGCAGAGAGTAGGGGGAAGGGACAGAATGAATCTCATTGTGGATAGCATGCACTTTGCCTTTAAAGTGTCAGCAAAGGCTTGAGGAGAAGGGACAGAAGGATGGGAAGTAGGAGGAGAAAGTGGGAGGAGGGAGTCAAATACAGAAAAAAACAGTGTGGACTGGATTGGTGAGTGTTGATGAGTGAGGAGAAGTAGTGTTGTTTGACCTTAGAGAGAGCAGAATTCAAACAGGAGAGGAGAAATGTATAGTGAAGAAAATCCTCCTGTGTGAAATTTCCTCCATAGGCATTCAGAGGAGCAAGTACAAATGTGAAGGAAGCGTGTTTGTGAATTTAGCCAAGGCCGTGGGCTAGAGGGATGGATGAGCTGCAGCCAAGACTTGGCATATAGATCAAGAGAGGAGGAGAGGATAGAGTTGCAAGAGTTGACAAGATTGTTAGTTTCAGAGGAAGGAGAGAGAGAAGAAAGGATAGCATTCAGGTAAGATGCCAGAGCAGAGAGGTCAAATGAGTGAAGGTCTCGATATTAGCGAGTTTAACAGGTAGGAGGAGGGTGAGGGGAATGAGTGGTGGTGAATTATAGGAGATAATGATCAAAGAGCATAAGGGGAGAGAGAGAAATCAGAAAGTAACAGTTTTTTTTTAGTAAAATGGCGACCTTCGTTGTGGGTGCTGGATTGGGTCCATTGATGGAGACCAAAGGAGGAGGTTAAAGAGAGAAGGCGAAATGCCTAGGAGACTGAGGAGTAATCAATATGACACTTGAAGTCCCTCTGTAAAAGGATAGGAGAGTCAGAGTAGAGAAAAAGGAAAGCCAGAAAGGTGTAAGTTGAGGATGTAGAGGTAAGTGGTCTTTAGATGACTGCCATATGCAGAGAGTGAGGGTAGAAAAACTGGACAGTGTGAATCTCAAAGGAAGAGCAAGAAACAGATGGAGGCATAGGGCAGAGCTGATATTCGCACCATCTGAACTCTTACCTTAAAACCCCTAAAGTTAACCCTTAACACTAATAAACACTAATGCACTTACCTTAGCAGTGGTGGTGGCTAAATGGCTGTGGTGAGATGCTAAATGGCAGGGGCATTGTGGCTGCGGGGAGATGTCCTATTCCGCTCCCTAATCCCATAGCTATGTAAAATTCAGCACCCAACTCCCGAAAGTGACCCAGTGCCTAGATCTAATGCAGTGTGCACAGAGCCTCCAGGCACCATGTACAAAGGCCATGTGCATTGTAACTAAACTATAATAACAGGAGTTGAAAAAATAGGCTTCATATTACACAGGGCAGCCAGTATACAATGGGCACCTCATAAAATTACCAAATAATCAAGAAAAGGAGGTAAACAAGGGATAGCAATACATATACCAGTGAGAAACAAGGTTGATGATGAGGGGCTGCAGACTGGGGCTTAACTTGTATTGGAAAGCGATGCTACCCCAGAAAGTACCTGGGGAGTACAGTATATGGGGATGAACCTGTTTCAGTAACTGTAAATTGAGTTTGGCTCGGAGATAACATTGACAACCTTGGTTAAATGCCTACCCAGTAATTATCATTTATTATAGACTAAAGCAGTAAAATTCAGGGCATTATTGAAAACCTTGCTCTCTGATTAGTTAAAATTCCGGGCATTATCCAATCAGGAATTTTAGCAGCGTACAAAGTGCAGTTTTCAATCTGTTTATTTCCAGCCAATCAGCTTTCAGAACAGCTGAGAAAGGGCAGGGTATTGGTTAGATTGAATTAACAGCTCTGAGACAGGGCAGGGGATTGGCCACGGTTTGACTGCTCCCCCTCCCGAGCTGACTGAGATTTTCTGAGCAGATTCAGATGAATTGGGGGTGGGGGGGGGGGGGCGGAGGTCTGCAAAGAAGTAAGTGGCTGTCTGTAGTTTGTTTGTGGCTGAAGTTTGTGTGTGTGTGTGTGTGTCAGTAGCAATGTGTGTGCTGTTGTGTTGTATATCTGTGTAGAGGTGCTGTTTGTGTGTGTGTGTGTGTGTATAGAGCTCCAGTGTGTGTGTGTCAGTGTCAGCAGCAGTGTTTATGGGTGTAGCATGGGTGTGTAGCAGCAGTTTGTGTGTAGAGGTGCTGTGTTTTGTGTAGAGGTGCTGTGTATGGAGGTGCAGTGTTGTGTGTGTGTGTGTGTGTGTGTGTATGTTGTGTGTGTAGAGGTGCTGTGTTGTGTATAGAGGTGCAGTGTTGTGTGTGTGGGGTGTGTGTAGAGGTGCTGTGTTGTGCTGTGTTGTGTGTAGAGGTGGGGGGGGAGAGAGTGGAAAGTTTAGTTACTTAATTATAATTCTCTTGGAAATACCTAATAGAGAGAAAAGATTACTCGGTAAAAACAATGAGGATGGTTGATTTAATGTTCTTAGTAGTATTATTGTTTTAATTATTATGTGCAATTCATCTATTGTGCTATCAACCCGTGACTTGAAATTTGAATTCTGTTCTTTGATTCTGAGAATACAGACACTTCCATTGTAAGGTATGTCAGTAGGAAGAGCGTGCTCCAGGACACTTCCATTGTAAGGTATGTCAGTAGGAAGAGCGTGCTCCAGGAATGTTAAATATACAGTAGTATGACTGGTTTGTTTGAGAGGAGGCGGCGTAGAATTTTTTTCTATGGAACAGTTCTATACAATCTGGTTAGAAAAGTAAGTAGGTTAAAAAATGTAATAAAAATTTGTGAACCAAGATGTACAGGTATATTTTGTTGATTTTATATTAAAGAAGCAATGCTACTGTGACATTTATTCAGCATTTGGAATCTGTATTGGCCATACATTTGTTTTATTTTCCTTTTTAGGTGTTTATCTATAATATGGATATTTAACATAATTGTGAATTTGTGTCGACAGCTGTTTTATATTATGTTCACTTGTAATAAAGAAATGTATTTAAATATATATATATATAGTATGACTGACAAACTATACAGGAATTCAAGAGATTAGTTAATCATCTAAGGCCAGGTCCCCAGTGGCCGTGGCAGTGCTAGCTGCGGCGTGCACACCACACACCACAGCACAGCCCTCTATGGGGCAGGCCCCTGTGGCGTGGCCGTGTGCTTGTAGGTGTGTAAAGCGCCGTGACACGTACGCTGACAGGGAAGAGAAGAATTGTCTTTCCGTGCCACAACATGGTCACGTGCTTGGTGGGTGCCCCCCCCCTATCATTGCCACGCCCCCTCGTGCATCCCATAGCTCCCCTACAGAACACAGATCGCTGCTGCAGTCTGTGCATGTGCCACCAGGCGCGCGTTCAGCAGGGAGCACTGGGGTCGCAGCCTAAAGGAGTTTCACAATATTGCTGTAGGTTCACAGGTGCATTGTTTGCAAATGAAATATTGTGAATAAACAAAATCTGTAATGCATTTCTCATATCTCAGTATCATTTCACAGTCAACATATTAAATGCTTAATCCGTTTTCTGTAACCTTGGTTAGTAGGTATCATTTGTCATTAATACCAAATCCCAATTTTCCTAAAGTAAGAAATGTAATCCAATTAAGTGATTCTATATTTAGCACACATAATTCTATTGTTTGTTACTGATACACAAAGAAATTATATCTTAACACGTAGTTGTTTTTTTCTGATTCTTTAATTGGATACAGTTTCGCTATAATTAC
The DNA here is from genome assembly GCF_040206685.1 of Ascaphus truei. Lineage (NCBI taxonomy): Eukaryota > Metazoa > Chordata > Amphibia > Anura > Ascaphidae > Ascaphus > Ascaphus truei. The sequence continues at coordinate 384,547,766 of NC_134484.1, read as the reverse complement.
ATACTGCAGTGTTAGATTACCCATTTCAAATCCATGGCCTGTTAATGCAATGAACTTGTTATGTACTCTTCAAAAGACATGCATGTGTCGGTTACCATTTTAACAGCAAATGGCAATATCACTTGTGATAAAAACTTGTAAGATTACCAAAAATATGTTTTTTCGAAACAATGCATCATAATTTTAGAGAAATCCTCTACTCCCCAAAAATTCTTGTGTCGTGCTGTTGAGCTTCACAGAAGTAGCTTTACCGTATTGGCAATTTGTATCCATCTGTGGTAACCTGCTTTTTGGTGCGTTGCCCCTCAGGCATGGTAAACTGTAACATGATGGCAAAACAAGGTTTAAGAGAGCAGAACCAGCACTTCTGAGTTGAGCAGCATTGGTTGTTGTTTTAAAGATTTACCTTTTGTCAATAACACAAAAAAAAAACAGGGAAGACTATTTAACTTGACTTATAACAATCATTTTATTCCAGTGATGAAAGGTCAGTCTGGTAGATTCACTAAAGTGTGAAAGTGCTAACTTGGCTTATATTGGTTTGAGGGTCCTGCATTTATATGGTCATAACATATTAGCAATTTGCACAGTATCTGTTTTTTCAACTGAACCAGTGTTGCTACTAAGAGGAATCGTCAAAAGTAGTTGAAATTTAGTTTTGTTGTATCACTGGTACAGTAGCTTAAAGAAGCTAAATAGTTTCCAGATTTGTCAGGTAAAGAATAAACAAGTTGCACTTGTTATAGGACAGCTTTTTTCCTTATTTTGGCAAAACTACAGTACATGGCTTTGTCAAATAAACCATTACTGTAATAATTTTACATCTGATCTGGGAATGAACAATGATTGAATCTAATTATGCTCATGATCATTTATTAACTGCCTTAGAATCCCATAAGTATTGAATGCAAAAACATTTCTGCTGGTGTGACTTTTGTTTTTTTTATTAGTTTTCAGAAAGAAGGGCTTAGAATTTGTAGAATACATTTTTAATACATAGCTATTATGTAAATACATTACTGAGTGTGATTTTACTTTGAACTATTCTTAAGCGTGATCACATAAGGAGGAGAATATGATTGTTCAAAAGAAAAAATACATTTATAACCAAAAACTCACTGGTATATACAGTATGAAGTGCAAAAATATTAATAATATATTTTTCTCCTTACATTATATAAGAGCTAAAGTAAGTTCCTTGAATTTCATGGTGCCAGAGAAGTTTAAGGAGTTTTTGATTCGAAGAGAATTAGGAAAAATATTACGCTAGACTTAGAAATATCCTATTATGATTTATAAGTTAAAAAAGTCCATTCTAACTTTGTTGCTACTTATAACCACTTGTCATAGGTTGAAGAAAGATACATAGGTTAAAAATACCTTCTTTTTTTTTAATCAACAGTTTAATGACAAAAAAATGCTGTTTGATATCTATCAGAAATTGTTTTACAAGTGTGTCTTAGAGCTCCTTATACATATAACTTGAAGAGCCAGGGATCATTTTGTATTGATTTCTGTTATTACCATATTTTATCAGGAGGCATGACTGTATTCATAGCAGTAATATAGTATTTACACTTGAATACATTCTTAAATCCAAAGTTTCAATTAATTGAACCCAATTTACTTACTTCTGGTATCTAGTAGACTATTATATGAATAATAGAGCAAATGTTACCAGCTGTCATTGACTAGTTTGAAACAGCTGTAATTTTCAAAATGAATACAATCAAACATCCAATAGAAGCATTTATACATGTTTATCCAGGGATTATGCTCTGTGTCTTTTCTGCTATGATGTGCATGGGAATTGAACCAATGTCTGTTTTGCTCAGTTATTGGACTTTATTAATGACAAAATAAGCAGTAGACATTGGGATGTCTGCCTATTTTGTGTGCATCTTTTTATTCTAATTGGAACAGCATGATAGGCATTTTTGGTATCTTCGCTGTACAATAATTTTTTGTGCTACATAAATTTGTGTTTAATGTCCATATCTGTATTCACCACGCAACACAAAATGAACTGTGCAGACAGAGTTTGGATTGTTAGGGAGAGAACACAAATTGGTAATGTTGCCAAGAATTGTAACGCTTTGATTGTAGAAGTACTGTCCTAGTGACTTAGTAATTCACTGAATATTTTTTAGTGATTTGAAGTCTAAAGTACTGTATGTATCAGAAGTAAATCAATTGTAGATCTGTTAGGTAAAATTGTCATCAATGTATACATAGAGCAAAAGAAGAGCACAGATAATAAGCAAGGATAATAAATATTACATGAAAACAAAATATAAACCCTACAGTAGTTGAATGGAATGAAATAATATGGATCAAAGGTAAGTTTAAGAATAGGTAACAGGTTTTAAACATTCATATGTGCTACTTAACCATGTGTATGATTTCAAGAGTGGGGAGTATATTGTTACTTCAGTAATATACGCAGCTTGGCAGCAGTACATTTTTACATTAACATACTACTAGATAAATCCAGTGGGGCCCTCATTAGTTGTAATGAAGTATTGCTAGAGGGACCCCACTAATATAATCCTCTCTGTTCCAATGATTAAAGAAAATCATCAATCTTAAATTCAGGTTCTGCCAGCATCACTCCACTGGTGGCAGATAACTTTGATTGCTCACTTACCGTATGATATTCAGGGAACAGCACATTGGCGAGCACTCTTATGACCTTCATGAGATTCCCTGGACATCATATAATTTTTGCGTGTACAGAAACTCATGGCAAATGATACAACATGAGGAGAGGGCTGGTCAAGGATTTGTGGTCACTGCATTATTGCTGTAGATCTAATGTCCCTGGAAATGGAAAATTTCTGTGGTACCGGAAGAGATAATAGTTTGGGAATAACCCATTGGTAACCCTTAGACCCATATTTACTTAACGGATCTAAACTAAGCGTGGTAACATGGTAACTTGAGCAAAGGTTTTTTTTAATTGCTATGTTTGCTTGCACTTTGTATGCACATGTAACTTAAGTGATTACAGCCCTTTACTACCTTACAGAGAGGTCCATAATTCAGCCATGGCTGATGGGCCTCAATTACATAAATGCAACAACAAAAAAATTAAATAAAAACCCTGTACAACTAACGTAAATAAATAAATATACGCTACCGTGATCTTGAAATGATTCACCTAAAGGCACATAAAAAAATAATAAAATATTAATACAAATTAAGTATTCAGTCTTTAATAGTCCTAATCCATTGGTAACTGCTTCATCTTCAGTTCTTGAAAGCCAATATAAAAATAACAAAAATAGCTTTATAAAAATAATTGGCCTAATCCTCATGGGAAATCTCACAATTACCAGCCTCAATATTGCCTGAGTATATTGGTCTTCAGTTGCTTGAAGATTATTATTTTGTCTTGTCGGGTTTCTTATTTTCTTCCATAATCCTCATTCTTCTTTTCTTATCAATTGTGTCCTCTATCCTCTATCCATGCTATGAAAATGTGACAATGCTTATTCATCTTTATAGTGAAGTCAAGTTGTCGCGTAAAATATTTAATAACCAATCGACTGGTCTGATCATCTCGCACTTGAGGTTCAGAGATAAAAAATGAAAATCAAGCATAATTTCTAATTCAGTTCCACCTCTTGATGGCGCCTAACCACAGGCAAGAGACAAAGGTAACACAAAGGGGCATGAAAAGTTTAAACAAAAGCACTGACAAACACCACATTCAAATGTAGGTCATTTTATTTAATTTTTTACAATGATAAACACGGATTTTAAATAAAATGAAGCTTTATTAATAGTATTGCCTAATCATTTTCTGATATAATTTTTTTATAAAGTACACAGATGAAAATTGGCACTGACATACAATACATTAATGTTTTGCCAATATAACAGTAGGGGTGTCCTTGCAAATTCTTTACAAACATTTGGGCTTTCAATTAGGTAAAGCCTCATCTTTAAAAAGATTGCACTTATTATTTTTTCATGTGAAGGGATCATTGTTTATATCCCAGTAGGGAAGAAAGGGCAGTACGTCACCACTGATATCTTCTGCTAAACCTATTTCTGATGAGTTGACTGTGTAAACACAACTTGCAAAAGTCTGTATTTTCAGAACTGTTTTAATTTTTCTTTTCACGCTGGACACTTATTTACTCGTGTATTTTGGCTCGATGATCAGGGATTTGTAAATCAAAAGGTCAAACTGTTTCCTGTGTGCTTCCTACAGTAAATGTAAACATTAAAAATAGCAATAGTACGTGTGTCTTCAAAGCTCAGGACCTCGTTTGTCAAGGTCAGAACGTCTCAGAAAGAGAATGCCATGTCATTTTTTCTTCCTTTACCAAAGTCAAATGTCATCACTCTTATAATATCAAGTCAGTCTTTGCATCATTTTATAAATTACCTGCTTGTTAAATATTTTGTTCAACTATGTAATGTTATTTTTCAGTATAAGAAATTGTAGTATTTAGAGCAGCATTTTAGCTTGGTGGTGGGTGTTTTAAAAAAAATGCTGTGTGTCTCCACATTCATTTCAGCTCCAGGGACCCCCTGCTGATTTGTGACCTGGATCCCAGGTCATAGCCCCGGTAGTGGGCAGTACCTCAGCCTTTGGGCACACACCCCTGTCACTACTAGGGAGTTCTTTACTGCAGCAAGGATTAACCCTCACTGCCTGCGCTGGGTAGGGTTGCAAGGTGTCCGTTTTCAACCGGAGAGGGCCGGTAATTCTGATGCCTGTCCGGTATAAAATCGGAGGTAATACTGGACACACGTGTCCATTATTATCAATGTTGCAGTGGCAAGCGCGAGGGCGACGGTCAGATATGGCAGCAAGCGTGGGGGTATTTTGTATATGTTTTCGGGGGCGTGGGGGTCGCATCTTTTACCATTGTGTCCAGTATTTTTGGAAAAGCCATCTGGCAACCCTATGCGCTGGTACCAGGACTTATGTGTTAGTCAAAGAAGTTTAGTAGCCCAAGGGGTTCCTGGCTACATACATTTAACTACTCTACATATTAACCCCTTAGTAGCTGGAGTGGTCAGCTAGTCATGGGTTACCTGGCCTAGCTGACTACTAAGGCCTATAAAGTGGTTAATACACAAATAAAACTACACTAACCCCCTTAGCTACTGTACCTTAGTGCAGGGGTGCGCAAACTTTGTGCACTGCACCCACCCCCTGCCTGCCAGCCCCAGTGCTCGCGCACCCCCCCCTCCTTACCTAAAATCTGCCGTCAAATGACACGCGGGGTCAAATGACCCCGCAACGTTATTTGAAGCCACGTTACCATGATGATGCGTCATCGAAGACAAGGTAGGAGACACTGCAGAGGCCTCACGCAATCCCCCGGCACTTCATTTAAATGTCGTGGGGAGGAGTGTGGAGTCTCTGCAACCGCCACGCCCCCCCAGAAAAAATCTTGCACCACCCCTGCGGGGCGCTCCCTGCACTTTGCACACCCCTGTCTTAGAGGCTATTATGCCTTTCTAACGACTAAGGCAAGCAAAGGGTTAATAATCACTCTGCTCCTCCACCACCCAACACACATAACCCCCTTCTGTTGCATAATGACCAATAGCCCTATTAGCCAAATGTGACAAATCGGGCTTTTGGCCACTGTAACAGATAACAGAACAAATATTACACTAGTAAAAAAAATCAACATTAATAATAACATTTTAAAAAATGATACAAAAATAAAATAAATTTCCAACAAAGACCCATTGATTGTCACTGTGGCTATCTAGGCCCTCTCAATAGGAACCTAGTTACAGATGAGGTCTCCAGTTCTGGCATGTCCTCCTCACGTCTCCCATGCGGGAACCCCCAACCCCATGTGCCGCGCGCACAAGAGGCACGTGTAATTCGTCTGGCTTTTTGAAAGCTATCGCGGGTGCTAGTGCACCACAAGGCATTGCAAATTTCCCTGCAGGCAGCCAGCAGACTGCCCGCGGGGGCTCGGCCCGAACCAGAGACTTCATCTGTAGCCATATTGGGAATTAATTGGAAGATATCATAAAATATGGTAACTTACCCCATCCAGGCTGAAGGCTGTCACCATCATCAGATTGTAGCCCCTTACTCCCAATAAGAAAAAGAGTCATGCCCAACCATTGTATTGTATGTCTTTATTTATATAGCGCCATAAATGTACATAGCGCTTCACAGTAGTAATACATGTTGTAATCATATAAATAACAAATAATATAGATAACAGGCAATGGGAATAAGTGCTTCAGACATAAAAGTAACATTAAGAGGAGTCCCTACTCAGAGGAGCTTACAATCTAATTGGTAGGTAGGGGAACATATAGAGACAGTAGGAGGGAATTCTAGTAAGTGCGTCTGCAGGGGGCCAAGCTTTGTGTCATGTGTCCATGATTATCCAGTGCTACTCATATGCTTCTTTAAGCAAATGTGTCTTAAGGTGGGTCTTAAAGGTGGATAGAGAGGGTGCTAGTCGGATATTGAGGGGAAGGGCATTCCAGAGGTTCGGGGCAGAAAGTGAGAAAGGTTTAAGGCGGGAGAGAGCTTTAGATACAAAGGGGGCAGAAAGAAGACATCCTTGAGAAGAACGCAAGAGTCGGGATGGTGCATAGCGAGAAATTAGGGCTGAGATGTAAGGAGGGGCAGAGGAGTGTAAAGCTTTAAAAGTGAGGAGGAGAATTGAGTGTGAGATGCGGGATTTGATCGGAAGCCAGGAGAGGGATTTCAGGAGGGGAGACGCAGAGACAGATTTAGGAAAGAGTAGGGTGATTCTGGCAGCAGCGTTTAGGATAGATTGTAGGGGAGACAGGTGAGAGGCAGGAAAGCCGGACAGCAGGAGTTTGCAGTAGTCGAGACGGGACAGAATGAGGGCCTGTCAGAGTTTTAGCAGTCGAGTAACAGAGGAAAGGGCGTATCTTTGTGATATTTCGAAGGAAAAAGCGACAAGTTTTAGAAACGTTTTGAATGTGAGAGGAGAATGAGAGAGAGGAATCGAGTGTGACCCCTATGCAGCGTGTTTGGGCTACTGGGTGAATGATTGTATGAAAAAACCATGAAAAAACATTTAAAAAAAACATAAAAATCAATTCAAGGTTCTATGCCCAAGACATGCTTGAAAAGGTAACTCTCGATGTATTACTTCCTCGTAAAACATTTTTATAAATAAATAAATGGTCCAAAAAAGAAAAGAGCCCCAAAAAAATAAAAGATTTACATTCCCTAGAGACATTCCTGAGAACACAAATCTTACATTACATGCATATCCTGGTAATTAATAATGTTGTAATCAAAGAGGGCGAATAGGAAAATGTTTAACCTATAAAATGAAGTCAAGTTGCTGATTTTAAAACTCTTCACCAGTTGCCTAACATTTTCCTAAAAACATGTACTATTATAATTTTTTTTCAAATTATTTCCTATAATAATAAGTTACGATTAATTATAAGAAGTACGTAGTTATTTATAATTCAACATCTTCTTGCATTTATTTTTCAGAATTCTTGTTGTTTGGCAATTTTTTAAGGGGTAGAGCAGTTCTTTTACAAAAATGGTGATTGAGAGTACGGATCTAAAACTTTCTAAGTGATCCTGTTTCAAAGACAATCAAAATTGCTGTGTCCATGTACAATTATATATAATCCCATGGACTTCTTTCAGAGTAGAGTTCAGGTCAACATCAATCTTGTTCTTTTAGAAATTGATTAGTTTTGATTATTTGCACGTACAGATTGTACTCCCTCTGTTCACCTTTAAAATGTCAACTGAACTGATTTGATTAGAATATACAGTACATGTGAGCTAAGAAAAACGTTCTTATTTTAATGAGAGGACAATTTACCAGGGGTTTATAATAATTTGTAATTGCTAATGAAAGTAACTGCAGTACATAAATTAGTATTATATTATTTGCACGGTATGTATGTGTACACACAGAGATTCAAATGCTTTTTCATATCCTAAAATGAGTGGTAGAGTATATACAGGTATATTTTTGTTCACTAAATATTTTACCAGGAAAAAATAAATTGAGCATTACCTATTGTTTTCAAGTTTGTCCTCAAGCTCCTAATACTAAAGTTAATAAACCAATGTGGCCAGACCAATTGAAATCTAAGTTCCTCCTGTATGTCTTAGAGCCTCCGTCATTGCTAAACCAATTGCCTCCATAATTTTGATAAAAAACACTGTCTCGAACTACAGACTTATCCTTATTCTCCATATACTAACCAAAATCATGGGAAAATTTGTTATTTCCCCATTAGGCAACTATTCTACAAAGTAAAAATTCCTCAGTCAATTCCAATCTGGCTTTCTACCAAATTACTCCACAGTAATGGCCATCTTAAAAATATGCAATGAGATCCGATGTGGAATGGAAAATGGACAGTTGAATGGTGCAATATTCCTAGATTTTGTAAAGACTTTTAAAACTGTTGACCACACTGTTATGTTAATCAAGCTCCAGTATTCAGGCATTGAACAACATGCTTTAAACTGGTGTATCTCTTATTTATCAGGAAGATGCCAATATGTGTCTATCTCAGGCTCTAACTCTAACCGCTTGAATGGGGTCCCCCAAGGCTCTGTTCTGTGGACCTTAATTTTTTATGTCGTTATAAATGACCTGCCCAGAGTTTGCAAGACAACTTATCTGCACGTGTGCATATTATACTATCATAAACTGTATGCAGGCAGCTCCAGAATCTCTGACTTTGAAAACGTACTGCAATGATTTTTTCAAAGCTCAAAAACTAGATCACTTAAAACAAAGTCTTTTTGAACACTGACTTAACAGTAACTATGGCATTTGGGACTAAGGCTACATTTCTAAAGCTTCCCATGATAAAGCTACTGATCAGGACCAGCTCTTGCACTGCTCTTGCCTCAATTACTAGCTTTAAAGATCTACAGTAGGTATGTGGCTAGACTCCCATCCAACATTTGGTTTGCATATTGAAAAACCAACATCTAAAATCTATTCCAAACTTGGTGCACTTTATAGAAATAAATCCTGCCTAAGCCCATTGGTCAAAAGGCACAATGCACATCAGATGATAATGCCAATTATTGGGTATGGGAATCTAGTGCATGGTACAGCACCCAAAATTCATCTCAACAAACTTGGCATTCTTTATTACAACTCAATAAGTCATTTTGTCTTATTAAGTAACTTCAACACACACTATTGTGATATGTTAATTTGACTACAGTAGATTTGCTATTCCTTGAGTTCAGATGCAAATTACTTCCTTCCTGTCTTACCTTCAAATACTTTCTGGACAAGTTACCCAATTATCTATCTGAGGAGGCTTCTCACCCCTACTGTACATATCATTTATCTCCTTAGATCACGCCTCCAGAAACCTGCTTATGGTTCCAAGGTGTTCAATAAAGAATCTGGTCGCTTTTCCTCTTCTTACCGCTCACGACACTTCTGGAACAATTTACCATAGTCTCTAAAACATTCTTTCAAGGCTTCAGCTATTTCCTACTTTAAACATTTGTAACTGTAATTTATGAGGTAGTCAACTTATTTTGCACCCAGGACATACTTTACTCAATTTATTTTTTCCTAGTAAAATATTTATCATAAATAAATTTAAAAAAACTTTTACTTCCATCGTATCTGTAAATTCACTAATTGCTTTTCCTTTCTCTTTCTTCTTCGTAAAGAGAACCCCCATTACGGAGATACAGTAAAATAATCCTTCTGTTTAATCCACCAGCAAACATAATATTATGTTGGGAAATCACTTTATGTAGGACATATTGGGGCCTTTTCACTAACCTTCGATCAGTTCAGTGCATTGCTGAGCGGGTTTGCATTTTCTTACCGCACTATAAGAAATGTGTGTCAAAATGGTATTCACTAAGGAAAATCCCACTTTTTTATATAGAGTGGTAAAAAACGCAACATTGCACTACTTTGTTTTCCCCCTACCCCCCAATACTTAACGCATAACTTGTTTTTGCTTAAACTGTAGCATGGAAGAGCTGCACGGAGAGAGCTGCATCTCCCTGCACAGTTCTTACAGGCGATTGTGCAGTTTTAATGTTCATTTTAATAACAGTTTATTGAAACAGGGGGTCTCCTGAGCTGAACCGTATTCATTTCAGCCTCAGGGACCCCCTGCTTCCCAAGTTACAGGCCCCGGTATGGGGTGCCGGTATGGCCTGTGAATTTAAATGTCCCGGCCATGTGACACGAGAGATTTAAACAATGCAGGGAGATACCGGCACCTAATACCGGGTCCTCAAATTCAAGAAGCAGGGGTCCCGAGGCTGAAATTAATACAGTTCAGCTCAGGAGACCCCCTGTTTCAATACTCTGTTATTAAAATTAACATTAAAACTGCACGATCGCCTGTAAGAACTGTGCAGGGAGATGATTAAAATTAACATAAAAACAGCTTCATTACCTTGGCGGCTAGCCGCTAAGGCAATGAAGGGGTTAAGCCAGAGTACCTGACTTATTGGGGGTATAGGGTGTGGGTGGATGGGGGGTATAAAATATAAATATAACAACTCTACTACCCACCCCATCTACACCCCCCCGCCCCCCAGCCCTACACACACACACATCCTCAAACACATACAGTGCAATAATGGTCAAACTAGTCCGCATAATGTAAATTAAAGTTCAACTTACACCTGCCAGGATAAAGGCTACCCTCGTCCTCATAACCATCCTCCGTGTCCTCCTTTGTCCTCCATGGGCAGCAACATTAAAATAAAAAAACAAACTACTGGCCAACAACCCCATAATTACCTTAGCAGTTCCCTCGCTACCCACCCAGGAGGCCTAACCAACCTCCCCGGGGCAACTACCCCCACCCCCTATAATCATATATTGTCACAGTGGTAAACCATGCCCCAGTATGGTGATGGATTGCCACAATGGCAATGAATGGGCACGCTAAAAAAATAACATAACAAAAAATACAATACATTACAATGAAATAAAAATACACTTTTGCCAAAAAATGCATAGCTTGTCACTGTGCTTTTCTATACCAAGTAAGGGGCATAGAGAAGCACATTGGCAGTCAATGTCAACCTAAAAAAAACACAATTAAATAAAATACAATCAATGTGTTTCTTACCTTTGCTGAGATTCACCAACGTCCTACTCCGGCACCAACTCGTGATGCTCGATGCAATGTTCAACAGCTTAATGCACAGAAGTCCATGGTCTTCTGCTGATTGAAGAGACGTCTCCGGTAATTTCTTTCTTTTCGTCTCTTCTTTCTTTTCTTCTTTATAATCCAAATGGGCCCAGAGATTTTGCCCTAATGGCTTCTTGGACTCAAATGCGATGGGACAAGCCTTATATAAGGCCTGTGACATCACATTTGAGTGTCAGATGGTACACCCCCAATCCAATTGGTTGGTGTACCATGTGACAGCTTCCATTTTTTTAATGGATGTCACATCATCTTAAAGGGAGAGAAGCCAGCCAATCAGGTAGTATATGCATCCCTCCCTTTAAGATGACGTCACTTCAGAAAAAAAAATTGTAAGCCATCACGTGGTACACCAACCAATTGGATTGGTAGATAGATATACCATGTGCTGCCTTTCCTTTTTCGGGGTTTAGTGAAAACAGGCTGTTGCTGGCAAAAAAATTGAGTTTTATGCATTTTTTCAGCTACTGCACTGCTTGTTATAGCTCGGTAAAAAGCCATTTTAGTGTGATATGGCCATGTTTACCAAAGCTTTGTGAATAGCTACACATGCAATATCGCTCTAAAAGGGCACTTATCGTTCATTAATGCACTTATCGAAGTTTAGTGAATAGGTTCCAGTGTGTTGTATATTCGGTGAAATCTAGAAATCTAGATAGTTCTCTAGGCTGGGCAAAGTCTACAATTGCAGATGATTAATGAATTTCTGCATAAAAATCTTGTAAGTGATTGAAAGTAGACTGATGATTGGTGATTGGTCTGTAGTTCTTGAGATCTTCATATTTCTTATGGATGAGGAGAATTTCCATTTTTCTTTACGACAGGGGTGGGCTTATGTCGTTTCAATGGGGGGGAAAATAGTACATAAGTCTTAGCAAGGTATTATGAAAATCAGAATTCAACAGCTGTGTGTTTGGGATCAAACACGTGAGTCTTTCTACACTCTCTGGGAAAACACATAAAATATGGTAACGTAATGTTTAGAGATTTCTGTTTTATGTTTTATCCTGTTATTTTAAGAAACTGTTCTGCATTTATTGTAACTATGTTCTTGTAATCCTTTTTCTGTAATCTAAGCACTGTATTTTTATATACAGTATAGTAAAGTATCTGTAGAGCGTCATTTACATTTTCAGACACATTTTGCTACAAAAGATGTTGGTGTGTTAAGAGCATACTTTTCTTAATAAAAAGAGACCAGAGGCTCTGTATGTACATATTTTAATAATATATTTGGTGGTATTTTTTTCTACAATAAACAGGAACCTGAGACCCTGGCAGATATATATTAATTATATTTTTTGCATACTTCTTGGGTGGTGGCAGTGGAGAGATGTGATTGCAATTGAGTAATGGGTTAATATGAACTAATTGAAAATACCATCTGCAGGCGGAAGGTGAGTTGGCTAGTGTAGCCATGAATATTAATCTTGGTTGCATATCTAAGTCACTTGCTTACTACTGTGCTGTTCGTGACAGATGGTACTGTATATGGGGACGGATTGAGCTGAGATATTGTTCATTTGAGGGACCTTTGCGAAGGTGAAAAGTGATCCAGCCAGAGAGCTGTGTATTAACCCTTGTCCCATATGCAGGCCACTTGCTTACAGGTGTGCCATATGTGACAATCAGTTATATACTTGCTGATCGTCTTTCACAGCTCTGCATATTCAATTTTTCTTCTTGCTACTTGGAATTGTTTCATTTTTGTCATTTTGTCATTAACTGCTTTGTCTCATTTGACATTTTCTTATCCTGTTTTTGGTTAACGATTCCTCCAATTTTTTCTACACTTTCAACTACTGTACAATCTTCATAAGTTCTTCGTAGTTGTTTGTTATGGTGTCCCCATGCATTTTGAACAAGCTGACACATTTTTAACTCTAGTTGAAATTTTCTGCAATTATTCTTGAGGTTCTTGATTATTTTATCTTACTTTCTATCTTCACATTGAGATGTATTTTGGAGCGAGCCAATCGATGATCACTCCTTGTGTCAAAACCTTTAAGGATTGTGCAAATCCTACTTCCCTCAAATCCTTATCTTTATCTCATAGTGGCGGGAAGGTGGTAACAGTTGTTCAAGAAGATGTATAGTGGCACTTGTGCAAGATGCTTGAACAAATATACTATGCCCTGCTAAAGTAGGAAAGGTATTTATGTAAGTAGACTGGGGTACGTTTATGCGCTGCTGAATTATCAGGTTGCCCATTGGGATAGATTTACTTACCTCCACTAGCTTTATAGCGACGCTTTCCCCCTGTCTACAACTATAGGGGTCTGTTTCTGCCTGGGATTGCATTAAGGTTTTCTGTGCAGGCAGCAATGCTTTGTGTAATATTCAAGCATTGCAGCACAGTGTCATATAACCAATGCTCCCAGTTCTCTATGTATCTCACCAATTGTTAAGATAGACTACTTCACATACTCACACCTTACAGGATTGTATTAAGTGTCTATCCATTGAGCCATTATGTTCCAAGTGTTGTGAGATACAACTGTATACCTATTCTACTGTGAATCACCCCAACAAATCAAAATAAATCACCATACCATCTGGTCATTTAGAGTGATCTCACACCAGAATTTTTTCAGTACACTATTTAGGTTTTAAATATATTTTTATGTTTGCATTATTCTATTATATTAATAAAAGTTTATTATTTTCATTCAGTAGGGTTGAGTGCATCACATAGGGTTCTTGTCCCTTTCCCCCCATACGCAAGGTATTTGCCAACATGCAAATGAGGCTGGCATGGCAAGTAAGGCCTCTACACCCAAATATGGAATATACAACGAAAAGCAATGGCTCCATATACAGTATACAGTATATACTTCCTTTTTTTCCACACTCCTGAATAAACTTAATGCATACAAAGCACAGTATTATAAAGTGTATGTCATAGATTAAGTTCTACTTGGCAATTTCTGCATTTTTTAGCTCAGTTGTGGTCTTTTTACATGGACATTAATTAAATTAGTATTTTTAGCATTCTTTTTGTACTCTTGCACATTGCACTTTCTTGATTATAGTGCACAATTTTCTATATTTATTGATTGTTATATGTATATATGTTTTTCAACTTGGAACACTAAAACATCTCAATTTGTATCAGTGTGTATATATATATCTATATATATATATAGATATATATATATATAGATATATAGATATATATATATATCTATATATCTATATATATATATATCAAGAAAAAAACACTGCTGCGCTAGCCGGAATACCAGACCACAAGGGTGATAATTGCACACAAATAAATGTCCACATGAAAACACTAATACCTGTGTGTACAAAGTGACTACTAGGGATAAAACATGGAAGTACATACAACACAAACACTGGAAGGGGAGGGTGAATGAAAAGGGGAAGGGAATGGGGAAAGGAAAAAGGAAAGGGTTGAAAAAGCCCCAAGAGATAAGGTGAAAAAATAAAATGAAAAATAAAAGTGTCTTTCAACAGCTACTGGGTGTCGCTGCCAGTCTTCAGGAAAAAAAACACCTTCCTCTTGATCTGTAGAACGAAAAGAAGACAGCGCGGCTCCCATAGCATAATACTGTAATTTAATAATAAAATAAACGTGCAGATGAATCACGGACACTTACATTGTGCAAAATAAAATCAGATAATAAATGGAGTCTTTACTATCACCCAATGGAGCCTCCGTAGATGTGTACCATGTGTGGTGTCCAACACACTCCTGTCGTGGATGCCAGGAGGGTGCGCGCGCACCTGATCTCATCTTGGTTGTAATCCCACGAGAGTCTGTGTCCACCACTACTGTAGGATACTGACACGGTAGTCAGACTTCCTGCATCAAGATTCCAAACGTGATGGAGGACGGACAGGTTCCAAATCGAGTAAAAGATAGAAATGCTCAAAGTATGAATGATAACAATAAAACGTCCAGTGCTAGCTACTTCCCTACGCGTTTCGTCGCGATATGCGACTTCCTCAGGGGTAAAAAGCTGTACTAGCAAAGATACCATACATGTATATATGCCATAATAAAATGGAGCACATTAAAAACACCTGAATGCAAATTGATTGCTATAATCATTAACTCTTAAGGGGCTGGAGGGGGAAAGAGGGATAAAACATGAGGGAAACATAGAGTGATTGCATGATACATGACAAAAACTATAAACATTAAAAATATATATATATATATGTGTATATATGTATATATATACACTTATTCATGAGTGACATAAAAAATATATTAATATATAAATAGATGTTGCTGAACACAGGCATTGAAATGATTCAGATGTTAATATATAATATAATACATAATGATAAACGTAATGTTATAAGATGAATAAATTAATAAATAGAAATAAAAATAAAAATGAAAAATATAAAAAATATAAAAAATGATAATAAAGAGGAAAGAGCCTGAAAAATAAAAACTGGAATCAATACAATTATAAACATAAGAGTAGATAATTCATTCCTCAGTGATAACCACAGAGATGCGTACAAAAGTATTGTTAAATTGATGGTTATATATGCACACCTATGGTGATGTAGTCATAAGACGAGCAGGGGGACCACAGAACACTATACCAGTGTACTAGTATCTATATGTTCATTGAACCCCTTTGGTGACAAAGTGTCCAGGGTATAGATCCAGAAGGTCTCTCGCAAACTTAACCTCCCCCCCAATGAGAGACACTGGTATGTGTTCAATACCCCTAATGGTAAGAGATGCAGGATCTTTACTGTGGCAGATAGAGAAATGTTTAGAGAGACTAAGAGACAGATTTCCCTTGATGATATTGCATCTGTGCTCTAGAAACCTGGTACTCATAGATCGAATAGTTCTCCCTATGTACTGTGGACCACAGGAGCACGAGAGGAGATAGACTATGTAGGTGGAGAGACAGTTTATCCTGCCCTTGACATCATGCTCTCTCTTGTTGGAGAAAGAGCAGAATCTCTCACCGGCAATGACATGTTTAGATGTAAGACATCTAGTACGTCCACATAAAAAATTGCCGGAGAGACGGTCAGAGGAAACTGAGTCTCCACCCACAGTCACTCTCAATCGACTGGGGGCCACAATGTTTTTAATGTTCCTTGTTTTTTGTAAGTAACTGGAATATATGCAGGTAGAGTAGATCCCAAAACAGGATCATTCTTGAGAATATCCCAGTGATTGTTCAATATCTGTTTAATTTTGTATGCAGACTGATTAAATTTAGTGATGAATCTAGGACATTTGTCCCGACCTGAACCCATATCATGTTTAATGAGGGGATACTGTAGGTGGTGACTTTGGATTTAGATTGAGCAAGAAGCACATCCCTGCTAATGTTTTGGACCTCACTGAGAGCACCAGTGACAACCTCCTCCCTGTAGCCCATATGAATGAATTTCGAAACCAATTCTTGTCCCTGAATATCAAAATCTTTCTGAGATGAGCAGTTTCTCTTTAGCCGATAGAATTGGCTCTTAGGAATATTCTCCAGCCACTTTTTGTGGTGATTACTTGATGCGTGAAGATAACTATAGACAGATACTTCCTTAAAGTGAGTTTTTGTGGATATCTGACCTTCATGATCACCTGTTACAAATAAAACGAGATCTAGAAATGTAATGTGTTTGGTCTGAACTTCAAATGTAAATTTGAGACCCATCTCGTTTGTATTGAAGGATTGGAGGATGCTGTAAAGTTCATCCTCCGCACCCTCCCAGATGATGATGATATCATCTATGAAACGGCCATAGAACACCAGGCCTGCCCCCAGTCTAGCGTTCGCCCACACAAGAAGGTCCTCCCACAACCCCATGTATAGGTTTGCATAGCTGGGGGCAAACCGTGTGCCCATAGCCGTTCCACAAACTTGCAAATAAAAGTCATCCTCAAACAAAAAGTAATTATGTTGTAAAATAAATAATATACTGGAGAGTATAAAGTCCTTCTGACCTTGATTAAGTGAGGGATCTCTATCTAGAAAGTAAGTAACAGCTTCCAAACCCCTGTGATGCTCTATACACATGTACAGTGAAGAGACATCACAGGAGGCCCAATGATATGTGGGTTTCCAACGAATGTCGATGACGTGCAACGTGTCCCTCAGATATGATCTGAGTGATGTCACATATGGATTAAGAAAATAATCAACATATAGGGACACTTTGGACGTCACCGACTCGATCCCCGACACTATTGGTCGCCCAGGTGGACAGTCAAGGCTCTTATGAATTTTGGGGAGGTGGTAAAAGATAGGGCTTCTAGGGTGATCGATGTACAGGAATTTAAACTCAGATGGAGTGATGATCGCATTGTCCTTGGCTTTTGTCAGATGTACATGATACAATAATTGAAATTCGATAGTGGGGTCATATTTGAGAGTGACATAAAATGTATCATCCTGCAATAGTCTCTTTGCTTCCTGTACATAGATATCCCTATCTTGAATAACAATACCACCTCCCTTATCGGCCTGATGAATGACAATATTATCTTGGGTCTGAAGTTCTTTTAGGGCTCTTTGTTCAATAGTTGAAATATTTCTCCTATTGGCCGGTAAGGCACAGAGTTGCTCTAAATCTTTTAATACCATAGTGTAAAAGGTCTCGACAAAGTTACCCTTAGACTGGTAGGGGAAAAATAGGGACCACAGGAAAGCAAATATGCAAATATACCTGTATGCTCATCTGCATGTCTTAGGCAGGGTTTTTGTCACTTTTTTTACTCACCATAACTTAACTCAGTATTATGGTTTAGCCTATCCCATAGCCTCTCTTGCATTCCCAGTAAAATCAACCCCACACTGATGAGACCCATCAAGGTCGAAACAGCTGTCTGTGGGTGGTTTTCTGGGTATGCACCTTAACCCTGGCTGTGCTCAAAGCTGTGACCATGCAGCAAGCTTAAGCCTATAGGGAACCATGTTAAAAATGGTTATTGAGGCAAAAAGTGACACTTTGTGCTCATTTGCATGTCATTTCCCAGAATCCCTTGCTGCAGTGGAAGTGCTGTATGCTGGGTGATAATGGGGAAAGGCGGGGTTGCAGACCTGCCTAAGACATGCAGATGAGCATACAGTTATATTTGCATATTTGCTTTCCTGTGGAGGGTTTTTGTCACTTTTTTTACTCACCATAACTTAACTCAGTATTATGTTTTATATATATATATATATATATATATATATATATATATATATATATATATATATATATATATATATATCATACTTATGGTATTAGCTTTCTAACATTTTATTTGTGTAAGTTTCAAAAAGGCCTGCTTGGACTAGGTCACTGTTGTCACAAAATATAATTTTGGTAGCTTCAGACATAAATAATTTTCTGCGCAAGGGTTTTGTTAAAATGCCTATTACATAACCCTGTGATAGAAAAGTGATACCTCCCACTCCCTCCCAAATTCCCCACCACACACCTATTGTATCGCTAGTGTTATCTAACGCGGAGTTCTAACTTGTTTTTGTGTATGTAAATGAGCTTGCGTATCCTAACCCACTTATGACTACGTACTGTACTGTAAATAGTAAATATGACAGATATGCCAAATTATAACACTGCAATCACAATATTTTATCATGCACTTTTTTATTGTAACAATATCGATCTGTAGTAAATCTACAGTCAGTCTTAGGCCTCGATACATCATGCTGTGGCAATGAGGAAATATGGTATTACTGCCCCCAAAATGCATTCTTTTTATAGTGCAATATATCATTGCAGCACAGCTAAAAATAATGCTTTTTCTATCGGACCCATTAAAAAATAGGCCAAATACTGCAATGTTTCCCAGGTCATACTATATTTCACATTCCAATATTTATTAGAATGTGTGGGACGGAGGGGGAATTACTACTGCACCGACACACTTTATTCGAGCAAATACCCAGTATGTACCTAATGCAGCCCGCTCCCCCCCGCGGCCAGCTTCCCGCGTTCCCCCCGAGCTCACCTACCATGCCCCCCCTCCCGAGCCCACCTCCCGCGCCCCCAAGCCCACCTCCCGTCCCGGGCAGCTGCCGCGGAGATATCGGGGGCAGCAGGGGAAAGCGTCCGGCGGCAAGGTAAGTCACCCCACCCAGTCACTGTCACCCACCCAGTCACTGTCACCCACCCAGTCACTGTCACCCAGTCACTCTCTCCCACCCAGTAACTGTCTCCCACCCACCCAGTCACTGTCACCCAGTCACTGTCAAACACCCACCTACCCACCCAGTCACTGTCACTCACCCAGTCACTGTCACCCACCCAGTCACTGTCACCCAGTCACTGCCACCCAGTCACTCTCTCCCACCAAGTAACTGTCTCCCACCCACCCAGTCACTGTCACCCAGTCACTGTCACCCACCCACCTACCCACCCAGTCACTGTCACCCACCCAGTCACTGTCACCCACCCACCCAGTCACTGTCACCCACCCAGTTACTGTCACCCAGTCACTGTCACCCACCCAGTCACTGTCACCCACCCCGTCACTGTCACCCAGTCACTGTCACCCAGTCACTGTCACCCAGTCACTGTCACCCACCCACCTACCCACCCAGTCACTGTCACCCACCCAGTCACTGTCACCCACCCAGTCACTGTCACCCACCCACCTACCCACCCAGTCACTGTCACCCACCCAATCACTGTCACCCAGTCACTCTCTCCCACCCACTGTCACCCACCCAGTCACTGTCACTCACCCACCCAATCACTGTCACCCAGTCACTGTCACCCAGTCACTGTCTCCCACTCACCCAGTCACTGTCACCGTCTACCACCCACCCAGTCACTGTCTAAGTCACCGTCTCCCAGCCACCCACTGTCTCCCACCCAGTCACTGTCTCCCACCCACCCAGTCAGTGTGTGCGGGAGATGGGCATGGGGGCGGGCAATGGTGGCTGCGCGGTCGCTGGTGGGCAGGGGGAGGCGGTGGAGCCGCCTGCTTGGATCGCCGTCCTTTCCTCTCTCCCCCGCCCCCTCCCCCCTCCAGTCACTCACATCCGTCGCTGCCTGTAATTCACTGTGTGTGTCTGTGTGTGTATAGGGGAGAGTGTGTGTGTGTGTGTATCAGTGGCTGTGTGTGTGTGTATCAGTATCAGTGTGTGTGTGTGTGTATCAGTGTCTGTCTGTGTGTGTATCAGTGTCTGTGTGTGTGTGTGTGTGTGTGTGTGTGTATCAGTGTCTGTGTGTGTGTGTGTGTGTGTGTGTGTGTATCAGTGGCTGTGTGTGTGTGTGTGTGTATCAGTATCAGTATGTGTGTGTGTGTGTATCAGTGTCTGTCTGTGTGTGTATCAGTGTCTGTCTGTGTGTCTGTGTCTGTGTGTGTATCAGTGTCTGTCTGTGTGTCTGTGTCTGTGTGTGTTTCAGTGGCTGTGTGTGTGTATCAGTGTGTGTGTGTATCAGTATCAGTGTGTGTGTGTGTGTGTGTCTGTGTGTGTGTATCAGTGTCTGTGTGTGTGTATCAGTGTGTGTGTGTGTGTATCAGTGTGTGTATCAGTATCAGTGTATGTGTGTGTGTGTAACAGTGTTTGTGTATCCGTGTGTGTGTGTGTGTATCAGTGTGTGTGTGTATCAGTGTGTGTGTGTGCGTGTGTATCAGTGTGTGTGTGTGTGTGTGTGTGTGTGTGTAGCAGTGTCTCTGTGTGGCTGCGTGTGTGTCAGTGGCTGTGTGTGTGTATCAGTGTCTGTGTGTGTGTATCAGTGTCTGTGTGTGTATCAGTGTCTATGTGTGCGTATGTGTCAGTGGCTGCGTGTGTGTCAGTGGCTGTGTGTGTGTGTATCAGTGACTGTGTGTGTGTCTGTGCAGGCCAGCAGTGGCTGTGTCTGTGTAGGTGTCTGTGCGTGGTCACTATTACCCACATTTCGTTAATAGGGCTATTGGAAAGTAGTCTAGAGTGGGAGGTAGGTTTGTTTTGGGGGAGGTGATGGGGGAAGTTGCCCGGGGGTGGGTGGTTGTAGGGGTTAACCCCTTGGTTACTTTGCATGCATGCCAAAGAGGCTAGTAAGGCATTGCAATGCAAAGTGTTGGACCGCCCTCCAGGAGATGCAGATAATAATGGAGTAATTCCGCTCATTAACTTGAATCAGGTTTTCAGCAATCACCTACTTCGAATAACATACAGATCTAGCAGACGTTAATACTCATTAATAGTGAATGCTACTGCATTAGGCCCGGGCCATAGAGGTGTGGGGAGAGCGGAGGCGCGCTAACGCTGAGGCTCGCCTGCTTCAGTCAGCGCGATTGCACGGACTTGCAGGCGAGCCAGCGTGCGCGAAGGGAGCCGGGGGGTAGGTGGTTGGAGGCGGGGCAGTGACGTCGCTGGGCCAATCGCCCACGACGCACTGACGTCAATGTCACGGCGCCGACGTCACGGCGCCGTGACGTTGACGCTGCTGAAGGTTGATTGGATGTTTTCAGCCGACAGCGCGCTGAAAAACAGCTTGGCGCTCGGCTGAAAACTCCAAAGCCTGAGCACGCCTGCGGACGCTCGCGTGAGCCCCCTCTCAAGGCATCCTCATTGAGGATGCAGGGGCTCAGCGCTGAGCGTCCGCACGCCTCAGCGCTGCTTGTCCATCTATGGACGCAGCCTTAGTACCGCAAGTTTCCGTGGGCCATATGAATCAATGGTAACGTGCGCATTACCTCCCTAATGCACATTATTTTGTGCATTAGTCGGCATTAACGTGGTTAATAGCATTTGCTGTACAATTATTCCTAAATGTAAAAGCGAATTCTTTACCATCGCTGGTAATAGGATTAAGCATCACTCATAGTAAAAACAATGATAATGTCACCTAGTTGAGACCGGATTTAAGCCAGAGACTTACAGAAGTCATATCTAGTGCAAAGGTCAGTATTGTAAAACTTTATATGGAAGTTGCATGATAAAAACTGATTTTCAGATATTTAATGCATGCTGTGCTAACTCTGTCACCTCACACCTACAACATAGTACAAATTACCGTGATGACAGTATTGATCATGATGAGAAGCAGAAAAATGTGTTTCTCATTAAAGACATTTTCTAACGTTTTAGATTTTTTTGGTATGCAGCTAAAATCTTATGTAAGGCTTGTTAGTTATTATAATCTATACTTTAAGGTAAAACATAATCAATGACATTGAGAGATTTCAAATTTAGGAGGCTACATATCAAACTTTTACTTTTAGCCAAAATGGCGGTGTTGGTGCTAATGCTCCTGAAAAGGAAAAGACAGAGGGACCTATGTATTAAGTGTTGCAAGCAGCCTTTTTGGCGCAGAATGATTTTGTTAATTTGTTTTGGGGCATAGAAATGGACTGCGCTTCATGTACAGATATGTACTAAAAAATAATACTTCTGTGCTTGCAATTTAGCAAAGAAAATATCTCCGGGCAGACATAAAGACAAATTTGGAGCAACATTTATGGAAATTGCGCCACTTTCCGTCATTACACCCAGGTCTCGACTCCATTTTTGCACTATGTACATCAGTTTGGGATGTGGGGAGTGTCAATAGGAAGACTTATGAAGGAACTACACAACGCACAGATTATAATAGATATATCACTGATAACTTTTTTTAACTTGGCAAACAACGGTAGGGTAGCCATGTTGGTCCTTTCTTCAATGTAGTAACAAAGGAGGGAGAGAGAGTACGGTAGATGGTATGATGCCTTTTATTGGACCAACAAGTAGGTATGTTACAAGCTTTCAAACCTCTCAGGGCTCTTTAATGGGTAAACACACACAATCCCTGCAAGCTCTGAACACAACAACATTATATATATATATATATATATATATATATATATATATATATATATATATATATATATATATATATATATATAATGTCAAAAGGAGTGGGACCAAATGTACTGTATAAAACAAAAACAAAAAGCCCCAATGCACCATCCAAATGATAAAGTATATAGTTAAATACTTATCTGTTTGTCTTCTCATAAACAAGGTGTGGTGTACCCAGGTGCTTCTAATGGAGTATCTAGATCCCTATATATGCCAAAGATAACTGAGGTGCCAGTGCTATCAAGAAAAGAGAATTGTGTATCTATATTTAAATGCAAATAATGTGAACAGCCATAATATATATTACAACTTCACCAAACAGTGAAACAATGTGAAAATAAGGTGAAAATGTGGCAGCTCAAAACCCTTCATATGGACCGTCTTCTGGTCCAAAAATCAAACTTGTAATCTTCCAGGTAAGGGGACCGCATGGAACCCACGTCGTGGATATGTGTGGCACGGTGGACCAGGTCTCTTAACACATCTATACAGTATTTCTGAGATCAGTCAATAGGCAAAACAAGACAGTGAAATAAAATGGGGTTTATTTGGATAAAACCTCGGGAATACAACAAAACACAAAATACAGAAATATACACACTTACTGGGGTCTGGGGTATGAGATCTAGCCTTTCCTAGGTGCAGGGCACCCGCTTGCAAGGGCTTACCCTGATCGGAACCTTGTTTAAGACATCCTGGACAGAGAGTCAGCAAAAACTTCTGACCGGGACCTAGTCCCGATACTCCTTGAAAGGTTTTCGTCAGGAACTCCTGACCACGTCCGCTACATTCTCAGATGAGAACTTGGACCTCGTGTCTGACTTTCAGGGCAGACTTTCCTAGCTTCCAAACGAAGCCGGTTGCTCTGTTATTTGGGACAGAGCAACTTTGAAAAGCCTGCACTAGCTTCATCGACTCAAGCCACACAAATCGTCTGGTTCTCTGCTTGGGGCTTCTCCTTAAAATACCTTCCGCTGAGCTATGTTCAGCCTGGAGGAAGGAGGAGCGACAAATCAGAGTATGGGAATTCGTCCCTGCCAGCCAATAGAAACAGGGGCTCATCTCTGGGCTGATGTCGGAGAACGAGGCGTGCCAAGCCGTCTCGAAAAGCAGGGTGGGCAGGATAATTGGATTAGCAAATGGGGAAAGCACCTACGCTCGCCATCTTTCCCCAGCTAACCCAATGCTACCCACTGGGCAGGCTCCATCAAGTCTGGTAGACACAAAAGGAGTCCCCACAGGGTGCCCTTTGTTCTTCGGACTTGGCAATTCCCCCTCTCTCGCTCACCAAACAGTCTTCTCGCGTCTGGACATCCTCTCCTCTTTGAACTACAGACTCAATACGGACATGCCGGCGTCTATGCTGATGCCCTAGCTGACTGTATAGAGCCTTATAATAATTGTAACACATCATATAAAGTACACTTTAATAAAGAATTTCAAACCTTATACTTATACGGGAAATGGATTGGTGATATTTGGGCTCGAAATCCAGGAGCTCTGGGGGACACTAGGTAGCCCTGGTGTAATTCACCCCGCATACTGGTGAATCATGCCTGCTCACCGGGGAGAATTAAATGACTACCGGTAACTTTGGCCCCCGAACACATGCAAACAAAATAATTGCATTTCCACCCAAATAGCCCACCTAAAATGGACACACAAGAAATCTCACAGTTCTAGGGCTAAGGGAACATGAAAACAAAAAAAGCAGGGGTCACTTTATTTTCCACATGTATTATCCTTGGTCCCTGGCTTATGGAGCTACCAGGGACTCCATGGGTTCAGGGGTAACCAGAGGGCTTAGCCTTTATTATGTAGCCTGGTTATCCTCTACCGTCACAATGTGCAAATAAAGAATGAGAATAATGGTGTAGCCAGAAAAAAATGAATGAACATATGACTATAAAAATGTGTAAATCCCACTCACACATTTCAGGTTGGTCTATGGGCATATGAGAGATCCATCTCTCTCTGATGGGAGCAGTGGTAGAAATCTTCCCCAGGTATGGATATGCTGGAATCCCGTATATCTCGAAAACTCGGAAGAGAGACTACAATGGTGTGGTATGTCTTACGAAGATGTATTTCACAGATGTATAACACAAAGTTTTAACTCACATTTTACACAAAATAGTGGTTCATGGGAGAGGAATTGGTCAGAGGTATTTTGGCGCTCTGCCAGTCTCTGCCTGCTACTGTGTTTGGTTCCGCATACGTCTCTTACTGTGACGTCATCACTTCAGGGTGGATGTAGCTGTAATGCGGTTGCTCGGATGCCAGGACTCCAATCTCCAAACCTCACAGTGCTGATTCAATGCATTTTGCCGTGGATTCCTGACGAATCCATGGCGAAACATGTTGAATCAGCACTGTGAGGTTTGAAGTTTACCTGTGATCTGTGTTACTGTGAACACTAACCTTCATCGGTTATCAAACCCTTTTTAAACTTTTATATGTTAAAATCTACGATGTCTAAGGTGGGGTAAACTTCTTCCAATGGTTCGTGGCAAATATAGGAAACTCTTTCGAACATTGGAAACCAATGCATCAAAACAATCTTCTTTACATTGATCCATTTCCGCAGTCTCCATTGCTTATAATTAGATTTATTTCCTTGATGAATATGGTGCTATAATTTTCACCAGTTTTTGCTACAGTTTTGCAGCTGGAAGAATTTGATACATAACTTCTTTTGTATGTCTTGGTTATATGTATTGTATTATCCTACTAAAACAAATGATAAGTGAGTTTGAAAATGAAATAGTCGTTTATCAGTCTTTCTGCACTAGATTTATTAAAGGAGACAATACCATGGTTTTTCATTAAAATGTTTTTCATTGATAAATCTAATGCAGTTATTTTGCCCTAAACACTTTGATGAATTATTAAGGACACTATTCAATATACGCCGAAATGTCATCTTTCCATTGATTTTCATTTTCACTGGTTTGAGTATCTATTCGCCATTTATTATAAGTATGTAACACCCCTAATTATATACACACACACACACATACGTGTGTGTGTGTGTGTGTAGAGGTATCAGTACCGTGTTAGCCGAGCTTTAATAATCAAAAATGAATAGCCGATACCGTTTAAATATATATATATATATATATATATATATATATATATATATATATATATATATATATATATATATATACATACATACACACACACACACACACACAGGGTAACCAGGGAAATCCAGGTAACAAAGAGACAGCACACCGCAATATAATGAAGTAAATAAAGTGTTATTAACAACACAGGGCAGCTCTGTGTTTTTAATACACTTTATTTACTTCATTATATTGCGGTGTGCTGTCTCTTTGTTACCTGGATTTCCTTGGTTACCCTGTACATTTTTCTATATGGGATGAGCATCTGCCTTCATTTGAGAAACCGTGAGTGCAAACTATTTTTTCATTGAATATATATATATATATATATACTCCGGGGCTCCGCCGTTTGTCCGGGACTGTTAGAACACGGTCTTTTAGGGTAGGTTAAATGATGAGGCGTCACGTGCTGTTCCTTTAAACAGGCAATGCCTGGTTTATTCAGTCCCAGGCACTTAGACTGCCACAGTGCATACAACAGAAACACATCAAAACAAAAAGCTGCTCACCTGAGCGATAACTTAACTTAGATTTTCCCTAACTCAGGGTGGAAGTGGCTTTTCCACTTCCAACAACAAAACAAGGTACTTTTCAGTTTTAGACAAAAAGGAACAGAATCATTTAACCTGTTTGGGGAGAGGCTTTTCCCCTCTCTGCTTCCAGCAGCCTTCCTGTCTCCAGGCTCTTGGGGAGAGGGGAGAGGAAACAGGAAATCAGTCTTAAATACCTGATTTGTAATTAGCATGACAGGTGACAGAAATCAGGCAGCAGACAAACTCTGGTCTGGATCCCTCATCCCTCAGTTCCAGCACTTGCCAAACTGTGGGATGGAGTGCATGTATTATAAGGCTGCACTCCCAGGCCAAACAGGATAGAGACTGTTCAGTATCCTGGGAGCCCTATATATGGAATGTATTACCATCCCCTGGTTTCTGTCACATATCCTCCCCCCCAGCTCAGACCTCGAGGGATGAGTGACCATGGATATTAGGGAGTGCATCCTTGACAACCCGTCAGCATTGCCATGTTTGTGCCCTGACCTGTGTTCCACAGAAAATGTAAAGGGTTGTAGGCTTAGGAACCACCTGGTCACTCTAGCATTCTTCTCTCTGTTTTGACACATCCAGGTGAGGGGTGCATGATCTGTGACCAACCGGAATTTTCTCCCCAACAGATAGTATTTGAGCGTTTCTACAGCCCACTTTATTGCGAGACACTCTTTCTCGACTATGGAGTAATTTTTCTCCTGGGGATTTAGTTTCCTACTTAAATAAAGGATGGGGTGCTCCTCACCTTGAGACTCCTGGGAGAGTACCGCCCCCAGCCCCACCTCAGATGCGTCGGTTTGGACTACGAACTCTTTGGAGAAGTCAGGTGTGACCAACACTGGTTGGGCACAGAGAGCTTCTTTCAGGCTTCTAAAGGCCTGTTCGGTTTCAGGGGACCACTTTACCATTAGCGGTCCTCTTGCTTTTGTGAGGTCAGTTAGTGGGGTTGCCTTAGTTGCAAAATTGGGAATAAACCTTCTATAGTACCCAATTAACCCCAAAAGGTCCTTACTTGTTTTTTTGTAACTGGCCTTGGCCAATTTTGTATCGCCTCTACTTTGAGTGTTTGGGGTTTGAGTAAACCTCTGCCAATAGAATACCCCAGATACTTGGCCTCCTCCAGACCAATAGTGCATTTAGTGGGGTTAGCAGTTAGTCCAGCAGACCGAACTGCGTCGAGCACAGCTTGGACCTTTGGAAGGTGGGATTGCCAATCTTCACTATGGATTACCACATCATCCAGGTAGGCGGCAGCATACCGAGCATGTGGTTTTAAAATTTTATCCATCATTCTTTGGAATGTGGCGGGAGCTCCATGTAAGCCAAAAGGCAGCACCCTATAATGAAAGAGGCCGTCTGGGGTTGAGAAGGTTGTCTTTTCTTTTGCCCTTTCTGTGAGGGGAACCTGCCAGTACCCTTTTTTTACGTTTAGGGTTGTGAGATTACGGGCTTTGCCCAGTCTCTCTACAAGTTCATCTACCCTGGGCATAGGATAAGTATCAAATTTTGACACCGCGTTTAGTTTCCGGTAGTCATTACAAAACCTTGTTGTACCATCTGGCTTTGGGAGTAAAACTATAGGGCTTTTCCACCCACTTTGGGATTCCTCAATTACGCCTAGTTTTAGCATTTTTTTAACCTCTAAACTTATAGCCTCTCTTTTGGCCTCTGGGATTCGGTACGGTTTAAGGTTAACTCGGACCCCCGGTTCAGAGACTAGGTCATGTTCAATTACACTAGTTCTACCTGGCTGTGTAGAGAAGACTTCTTTGTTTCTTCTCACTAAATTCTGAACCTCTCATTTCTGATGAACGGACAGGGTTTCAGCTATGCTAACCTCTGGGTCAGTTTCTCGATTCTCTGACTGACCTGGGGGTACTAGGGTTAACAAGACCTCTCTATCTTTCCAGGGCTTAAGTAGGTTTATATGGTAAATTTGCTCAGGTTTCCTCTTACCTGGCTGTCTCACCTTATAATTTACTTCTCCCACTCTTTCCAAGACCTCATATGGCCCATGCCACTTAGCAAGGAATTTACTCTCTACGGTGGGAACAAAAACTAGCACCCTATCGCCTGGAAAAAAAATTCTGACCCTAGCACCCTTATTATACGTATTCCTCTGTGCTTCTTGAGATTTTTCCATGTGTGCCCTCAATATAGGTAGGACTGCAGCTATGCGGTCCTGCATCTGGGCAACATGCTCTATTACACTTCTGTAAGGGGTAACCTCGTGTTCCCAAGTCTCTTTGGCTATATCCAGTAAGCCCCTTGGGTGTCGGCCATACAATAGTTCAAACGGGGAGAAGCCTGTGGATGATTGGAGAACTTCCCTAATGGCAAATAACAGGTATGGTAACAAACAATCCCAGTTTTTCCCATCCTTATCGACCGCCCGGCGTAACATGCTCTTTAAGGTTTTATTGAACCGTTCCACTAAACCATCTGTTTGTGGATGATAGACTGAGGTTCTGAATTTGCTTGATTTTTAGGAGTTTACATAACTCTTTTGTTACTTGGGACATAAATGGTGTTCCTTGGTCAGATAAGATCTCTTTAGGAATTCCGACCCAGGAAAACAGAACTATTAATTCTTTTGCTATGTTTTTAGCAGAGGTGCTACACTGGCGACACACTTTATTCGAGCTCGGCTAGTCCCACGAATTCGGGTATACTCGCGTGTATTGAGGTTTGTGACTGTTTTCTGCCCGAGTGCCTTGCGTTATTTTCCAGGCAGGGATTGAAGCATTTTATTCCCGCTGGCTGCAATACTGCACAGTATATATATATATACTGCATTACAATTCATGAATTTATGCCATCTGGTAGACACGCGAAGCATTGCAGCCTATTAAATCCTAATCATTATCATTTAACAGATCAGCCGCCGTCAGCCAGGCATGAACCATGGCTGGGAAGGCAAACGCAACGGGGCTTGTCTGAGGTGAGGAGCGGCACATTCCAGGTATCTGCCAGGTACATACTGGGTATTTGCTCGAATAAAGTGTGTCGCAGCAGTACGTAGGGGAACTGCCTCTGGATATCGGGTGGCATAATCTAATATTACCAATATATGCTGATGTCCCCTAGCGGACTTTATTAGGGGTCCTACTAGATCCATAGCAATCCGTTCAAATGGCACCTCTATTATGGGAAGGGGTAACAGTGGGCTACGGTACACTTTGAACGGGGCGGTGATCTGACATTCTGGGCATGAGGAGCAATAATTTGTAATTTCTGCCAGAACCCCAGGCCAATAGAAGCTTCGGAGAACCTTTTCTTTTGTCTTTTCCACCCCTAGGTGTCCCCCCAATGGGTGACTATGTGCAAGGTGTAATACTACATTACGGAATGTCCGTGGTACCAACAATTGTTTAGTTGTAACTGATTTCCTTTTATCAACCCGATATACTAGGTCATTCTCTACCTCGAAGTAGGGGTAGGCAAGTGACCTATCTGGTGGGCCAGGAGTACTATTCTGGTCCCGTATATTCCCCCTTGCTACCGCTAATGTGGGGTCTTCCCACTGGGCCTTCTTAAAACTCCCAGGACTGACCTCTAGGTCAGCGAGGGTCTTATCCTGTTCTGGGGTGGTAAGTGCCTGTTCAACATCTTGATTTGGGGTATTCCCTACCAAGGTAGCCATGGGGAAGGGAATTTTACAGCACTCCTCCTTTTCCCCCTTCTTATTTGGGCCCTCGTCAACCTCTATTTCTGAAAAAGGGAAAGGATTTGTTTCTTCTGTTACTTCGTTATGGTCCGCTATTGAACTCTGGGCGCTATTCTGAGAGGAGGACCACATTTTTAGAAAATGGGGAAAGTCGGTCCCTATTAACACATCATGTGCCAGTTTGGGTACAATACCCACTTTGAAATCTAAAGAATCTCTGTTTCAAAAAAAACATCAACAGTGGAATATTCATGATTATCCCCATGTATACAACAAATTGCCACTCTTTGTGAACTGTTTACCTGTTTCTTCTTAATGGGCAACAGGTATTCGGACACTAGTGTGAATATGCTCCCAGAGTCAAGAAGTGCCCGAACCCTCTTACCATTAACCTTTACAAATGCCCACAGATGGTTATTCAAGGGGTCCTCTGGGCTAGGGCCCATACATTGGGACCCCAGCGAATAAGGTTCAACGCTGTTGCATTGCATGGGTTCAGCATTTAGTGGGCAGACTTTCGCGGTGTGGCCCCTCTCATAACAATTTACACATTTAGGTACATAGTCTGTGTCCCACTTAGAGCCTTTTTTCGGCTCCCCATGTTGGCTGTTGCCCTTAGTGTGCGAGCCACTGTTGCTGGTGCTGTGTGAAGGCAGTCATCGCTCTTCAGCCCCCCTTAACCCTGGTACCCTTTTACCGTCTCTGGAAGAGTCCTGGAACCTTGGGTAGTGGGGTTGCTCCACGACTATGGGTTGCGGGTGCTCTTCTGCTGCATTGTACCTTTCTACGAGGGCCACAAGCTTGTCCGCATTGTGGGGGTCACTCTGACTGACCCAACGGCGTAGGGCAGAGAGAAGTTTCCTCAAGAACTGGTCCATGACCAACCGTTCCACGATGTGGCTTGCTGAGTTGATCTCGGGTTGTAGCCACTTCCGAGCGAGGTGGATGAGGTCATACATCTGGCTTCGGGTGGCTTTAGCCATCGTGAAGGACCATGCGTGGAACCTTTGGGCACGAACAGCCGTGGTTACTCCGAGGCGGGCGAGGATCTCGAACTTCAATTTTGCATAGATGTTAGCTTCGGCTGGCTCTAGATCAAAGTAAGCCTTCTGGGATTCGCTGCTTAGGAAGGGTGCGATTAGACTGGCCCACTCAGTTTCTGGCCATCCCTCTCTCTGTGCCGTGCGTTCAAACGTGAGAATATAGTTTTCCACATCATCCGAGGGCTCCATCTTCTTAAGGTAGTGGCTTGCCCTGATCATTTTCAGGACTGGGGCTGCCTCTGCCAGTGGAAGGTTACTGATAGTCCCCCTCAGGATCTCGAGTTCCTGCTGTAAGCCCTGAGCGAACCGTTGTTGCTCCTCTCTCAGCAAGCGGTTTGTCTCTTGCTGGTTTGCATTCGCCTCTTGCAGGGCTGCATTCATCTGTTGCTGGTTTGCATTAGTCTCTTGCTGGGCTGCATTCGTCTGTTGCTGGTTTATTAACAGCTGTTGCTGGGTTTCATTCGCGTCTTTCTGGACAGCGACATTGCGTACCAGCGCACTCACCACGTCTTCCATCTTGTTTGGAGAGAAAAAAAAAACTTTTTTTTTTTAAAGTTCTTTAACCCGCAGACCTTTTAGTGTTCTGCCCGCATTCTCCACCATATGTGACAAACAGCTTACTCCGGGGCTCCGCCGTTTGTCCGGGACTGTTAGAACATGGTCTTTTAGGGTAGGTTAAATGATGAGGCGTCACGTGCTGTTCCTTTAAACAGGCTATGCCTGGTTTATTCAGTCCCAGGCACTGAGACTGCCACAGTGCATACTGTACAACAAAAACACATCAAAACAAAAAGCTGCTCACATGAGCGATAACTTAACTTAGATTTTTCCTAACTCAGGGTGGAAGTGGCTTTTCCACTTCCAACAACAAAACAAGGTACTTTTCAGTTTTAGACAAAAAGGAACAGCATCATTTAACCTGTTTGGGGAGAGGCTTTTCCCCTCTCTGCAACCAGCAGCCTTCCTGTCTCCAGGCTCTTGGGGAGAGGAAACAGGAAATCAGTCTTAAATACCTGATTTGTAATTAGCATGACAGGTGACAGAAATCAGGCAGCAGACAAACTCTGGTCTGGATCCCTCATCCCTCAGTTCTAGCACTTGCCAAACTGTGGGATGGAGTGCATGTATTATGAGGCTGCACTCCCAGGCCAAACAGGATAGAAACTGTTCAGTATCCTGGGAGCCCTATATATGGAATTTATTACCATCCCCTTGTTTCTGTCACAATATATATATATATATATATATATATATATATATATATATATATATATATATATTTGTATGCGCCTGGGAGACAGACAGATTTCCTGGGGCCCAGGACTAGTTATGCCCGGGTACCCCCCGGTGGTATTCAAGGCCCCCCCCCATTTCACACCTCAAGAGTCCCCTCTATTTTCCACCCTCTTCCCATGTATTTCTCTCCCTTCCGTCTCACTCCCTCTTCCTCAATCACCCCCATCCCGCCTCTCATGTATTTCTCTCCCCTTCATCTCACTTTTACTCCCTCTTTTTCTCACTCTCCTCTCACTTGACCCCACCTTCCATCAACTACCATACTTTCACTCAATTCCCCCTCAACAAAATACATATAACCCCACCCCTCAAATACACATTTAAAATCCCCCTGCTTTACCAATATATATAAAAAAGCCCCCCGCTCCCCAAAACATATAAAAAGCCCCCTGCTCCCCCAATACATTTTAAAAATCCACCCACTCCTCCAAAACATATAAAAAGCCCCCCGCCCCCCAGTACATTATAAAAAAAGCCCCCACTCCCCCAATACATTTTTAAAATCCCCCCTCCCCCAATACCTATAAAAAGCCCCCCGCTTCCCCAAAACATATAAAAAAAGCCCCCCACTTCCCCAATACATTTTAAAAGCCCCCCACTCCCCAATATGTTTTACAACGCCCACCAATACATTTTAAAAAGTCCCCCACTCCCCCAATACATTTTTTTTAAAACACTACCCGTAAAACACTACCAGTAAAACACTACATTTTTAAAAGCCCCCCGCTCCCCCAATACATTTTAAAAAGATCCCCACCTCCCAATTTATATATAAAAGGACCCCTGAACCCCAATACATATAAAAAAGACCCCCTCTCCCCCAATAAATGTAAAAAAAAAAACTAGATTACCTTGTGGATGGTCTGCGGGGGGCCGTCCGGCACTGCAAGTTGGGCCCGACCTCTTGCTAGGCCCGGTTGCTGGTCCTCTTGCTGCCAGGCCCCAGCTCTTCCTCACTGCATGCCTCTATCCCTCTGTCCCACGCCAAGCTGTTGCGCACCGGGCCTTCCTCCATGCTGTCGCGCATCGCAAGCTAAGCCAAGCCTACTTTCGACGTTCTGACATCACAGATGTCCATCGGTGTGGGACAGTGATAGAGTGAAGAGTCAAGAGACTAAAAAATCCCAAGCTAGTGCTGCACATCTGAAGCAGAATCTCAGCATCACTGATCACAATGTAAGGTCTATATATTCAATGATTTGGAAGTAATGAAGGATAGGTACGGGTGAGAGGTGAGTCAATTTCATATATGCAAATCTGGTGACAGTCTTCCCTCTGATGTACTATATTTTCAGTTTAGCAATGATCCAAAAAAAACGAGGGTATACAGAAAACACTGAACATTGAAAGGGGAGGAGGGGGGTATATAAGCAAAGTGGGTTGCAGTGCAAATGAAGGCTCAGGGCTGCCTGAGCAACCACTCCCTCAATAATCACAGCCACTGATAACCCCAACTAGATAGAACAAAGTCAATAAATGAATAAATTATTGCCTCAATTGCCATAAGCTACTCACTTCACCCGACCTGGGAGTGTATATTCCGACCTCTGTGAGCGTACAATCTCCATAATGCAAATGAATATAGAGGACCTAGAGAACAGGAACATGGAAAGCACTGCTCCAATAGCAAAAAATGGGGATCCAGACAGGAAAAATTGATGAAAGGTAATTTATTCACAAACCGGAACCACTAGCAAACTTGAGTTGCACAAAGGTAGTCCTCTACCTCTAGAGGACTACCTTTGTGCAACTCAATGTTGCTAGTGGTTCCGTTTTTTTAATAAATTACCTACAGTATCATCAACTTTTCCTGTCTGGATCCCTGTTTTTTGCTATTGGAGCAGTGCTAATCACATGCAAATCACAATGTGTATTAATAGACATATCATGCGGCCAATGACTGCGAACCGGAAAAAGGATTAATAGGACACTGAGAAGTCATGACATCATGGAAAGAGGAGTGGGGATATTGATAGGCTGGGACAAGCACATTAGAGGGAGAGACCCACGAGGAGAAAGAGAGAGGACCTGCCAAGGAGTCAAGCGAATACAACAGGACGGTTGCAGATCCTTAAGCCTGGCAGGACAGCACATTTGGGAGAAAGCGGATAAGAGCCAGGAGTGATAGAGAAAGGAAACCTGTGTAAGCTGGGGTTCAAAGCTGTGAGTAAATAAAGTGAGAACTCATCTGGGGGATTGCACCTACAATGCATCAGTATCATTTCTAAGTAGCCAGCTATCGTCATCCTAAAGTATCCAACTACCGACATTAGTATCAGTCCTACAGCTGTTTAAACGCACAACTCTCCACGAGCTTCATGGGGACTAAATAAGTGACTCTTTGGGACATTGACAAAGTGAGTTCTGTCATTGTACTATATGTGTGGTTGTCATTGTAATCTGTGGTCTCCTAACTTTGTGGACCACAACATGTGATTCCTTTCCCCTTATAAATAATTGTTATTCATAAGCTACGTGTCCCGCGGTGTTGTCTGACTCAAGCCTGGTTCTTTGCAGGCTTAAAATTCTCTCTCAATTGCAGGGGAGGTGGACTCATGTCCCGCGCTTGTATACACAGGCTATTACATATAGGGATATAAAGAGGGGTTACTAGTAGGAGAACACGGCTTTGACAGTTTTGCACTGCCTATTCAGGGTATATTAAAATAGGGCTCAATGTTTTGTAGGGAGCAGGCCCACCCCACACTTAAAGGGTTAAACAAACACATTATTTTCTCTCTAACACTTATGTTGAAGTGTTTTTTTTTAAATTGGTCCTGTGTAATATTAAACACATTGTTCATGTTCCTTCGTTAGTGGTTTTATGTTATATGCCCACCGAATTGCCATAACACTTTTATTGCGACAAATTAGGACTTTAATGGACAGATAAACTGGCAATTCACCAATATGCAGAGCACCTGATATGTATAACTTTCCTATTTATAGTACCTGCTTTACAAAGAAGTTGTACAGTAATTTTATCAACAATTACATTGTCAGCTTCTAGCTGCAGGTGGGAAAACAAAAGTATAATTGTATTGAAAATAGATTCCATTACTTGACTGATTCTGGTTTTTTTTCTGAGACAACCGTTTAGAGGAAAAATAGTTTTCATTTTGCCTACTTTGAGCATCTATGCAAGTCCTGTGGGATCGGTTTCACTCTATTTCTGAACCTTATCAGCCGTAGGCAATTTCCCATAAGTTATAAGAAGCTTGAAATGAATCCTACATTATCAAGCAGGCATGCTGAAAACAAAATGCTGCTCATATAATTGCTTTGATATATCCTCTCGTACTCTTTTGACAAGTGTACCAGATCGTTGGAGTAGGTATAAGATATCTAGATCAAGAAGCATCCTGCGGCAACATTGCAATTGTATACCGTGGAAAATCGGGGGCCAACCTGTATGGACTCACATCATTTTCAAATTTGTGTTGAATACCTGACTGATACAATTTAAATAAAAACAAAACTTTTTTTTTATTTATAACTAGCGATAGTAAATATAAATTATTAGTGTAATATTATTTATAACAGCCAGACAGGGAAAATAATACATCTTGTTAACCTATATAATTAAACATCTGTGCTGCGTCAAATATTTTTTGTTGACACGTACAGTAGCAACTTACTTCTGCTCTACTCTAACTCTTTTTATGGTTTATGTCAAGTTGGACTTGGCAAATCAGTTTGACACACTTTTAATTGATTTTGTGACGCACAGCAATATATTTTTTAGTACGTACTATTTACATATAAAAAGTATGGCGTTATACTGTAGACAGCACTCCAGAGATAAAGAGAGAATAAAGTATGTAAGGTGCAAGGGAACAAAGGGAGGGACCTTAAACCTTTCCAGTACTAATACAGGAAAATGGTAGGTGTTCCCAGCTCAAAGAATAAGTAAATGTAGGAAATAATATTTGAACACTTTGTTGTATCAAAAATTGAAATTGTATTGAAAACAATTTTTTTTAAAGGATATATAGATATACAGAGACAGATACCGCATGAAGCTACGGCTTCTCCGGAATCTGACATCACACGCAGGCCACGCCCCCATTGGTGTTGACGTATCCGCTCTTACCGTGGGAAAATGCTCTATCTGTGGTTTCCATAACTACCAGATACCTTCCCAGAGAAAGTACGCATGATCGCCTCGGCAACCCATGTATCCAATCACCACCATGTAAATAAAGAAAGCACATGGAAGACGAGCAGCAGGTTAGCATAATGAAAGGGACCATGTATCTAATCACCACCATGTAAATGAAGTAACCACAGGGAAGACGAGCAGCAGGTTAGTGAGGATAGCATAATGAGGGGGATCCTACTACACAACAGAGATTCAATACTAAAAGGAACTAATACAGTGCCCCCCCCATACAGAGTATGCCTTATGGAGACCAATGATAATAAACCGAACCTTGCTGAGCAAAGTGTAGTGTAAATGAAGTTTAACCTAGAGCAGCACGGATGCGAAAACAATACTCACTAAATGAAGGGTATAAACAAACCAGCACACTACAGAGTTGGAATGATAGTCAAATAAAGTTTTTAATCAAGCAAATGATTGCCAAATTAGTACATTTTGGTCAAAAGGCTGAGAGAAGGGCAGAGGTGGGTGAAGATCTCAAAGGACAAGGAAGGATCTCTGGCTAGTTGCAACATTTTTACTGGAGGGCGCTGTGGGGGGGGGGAGCTTGGCAGCACCCTTCTGTGGTCACGGACAACGGCACAGCCTCCAAATCGAATGGTCTGTGGAGGAGATGGGAATGGTCAATCAAAGTTTTTTTTATTGGTGTGGGGGGGGAGGGGGGGTTATAGAGACAACAATTGTGAGATGACCCCAGAGAGGGCTGCCGGTGTTGGAAATCAATAAAAGAAGTAATTCAAAAATAGCAGCCTAGATCAAATACTTTATTAGGGTGCCCAATGTCCTAATCCATCTAGACTCATTCTGTAGTAGCCTTCGAGTCAGATTGCCCCCTTGTCGATGCTTCTCCACACTGTCAATGACTTGATATCGGAGCTGGCTTACATTGTGCCCAGAGTGTAAGGAATGGTGCGCCACAGTGACCTCCTCGTATCCTCTCCGGATCGCAGCCTTATGCTGTCGAATCCTATCCTTGATACACTGGGTCATCTCCCCCACATACCCTAAGCCACAGGGACATTTGATCAAATAGATTACATAATGGGAGTTGCACGTAAAATATTTTTTTTAAGAAAAACTTGCACCTGAAGCAACCCAGTTTTGGTGTGCCTAAAAATGTTGTAGTCCAGTCTTTCCACCAATGTCATCCTGAATCAAGCAATCCCTGAGGTTTTACCCCCTTTAAAAGTAAAAGGGGGTTTGGTACTTAGTGTGGGGGCCAAACTTTCATCAGACCTTAATAATGGCCAATGTTCCAGAATTTCTTTTTTATTCTCCCACTCCAGGTTCCAAAGGTGGATATAAATGGGACAGAGAAATCCCTTGCTGCCCTCTGTTGATGGTGACCCCTACCCAGTAGACTCTCCCAAGAGTGTGAGTCCGCCTTCCTCCTCTGTGTAGACAGAAGAGGATCAGGATAACCTCTTTCTCAAAATGTATCGTTTGCATCTAGTCTTACTGGAACTACTGGGGATTGCTGATGATGCGTTTAGCTCTTACAAATTGACTATAAGGTAGACCCCTGATTGTCCCTGGTGGATGATGACTGCTGAAATGAAGCAGGTTCTTCCTATCAGTTGGTTTAGTGTAGATGTAAGATTCTAATTTTCTGTGTTGTAATGTGATTGTCGTGTCCAAAAAGTTAATAGCCTGGTTGCTTTTAGCTGAAGTTAAACCAATTGTTGCAACCACTCTGTTTAGGACACTTATAAAGTGGTTAAGTAACTCTTCTGTGCCTGCCCATATGAGGAAAATATTTTCGATGTACCGCACCCACATACGTCATGTGAAATAAATAGTCGATGATGAAACAAAGTCTGTTTCAAACTTAGTCATGAAGATGTTGGTGTATGTGGGTGCAATGTTCGAACCCATAGCTGTATCTTGTTTTTGGATATAGGATGTATCCTCAAACAAAAAGACATTTTCTCTCTAAATCACAGACACTGTGTCCAGTTCAAACATCCTTTCCTTAGGTGTAAGGGAATCAACTCTGTTGAGTGCCAGTCTTACTGCCTCAATACCGTTGTTATGGGGTATAGACGTATACAAGCTATTTATGTCTAAAGTGACCAAAAGGATATGTCATCTGTACAGTCTGTGAAACCCTCTATCTTCTGTAAAAAGTGAGTTGTGTCTTGGGTGTATGAAGCTGAAGATGTGAATAATAGATGGAAAAATATACACTGAATCAGTCCCTGCTACTATGGGACGTCCAGGAGGCTTATTGAGATTTTTGTGAGTTTTCCATAATGTAATAAAAAACTGGTGTAATGGGATATTTCTTAATTAGGAAATCTCTGTTTGTCAGAGATCACACCCCCTTCAAGGGCTGAATCATAATTTGTGCAATTTTTCAACCACCCCAGGTGTGGGACTCTGTGGTACAACCGTGTAGTTAGAACAGTCAGAGAGCTGGCAAATGATTTCCGCCATATAGTCAGACTTGACTATATTCATGACAACTACCTCTTCCCCCTTGTTGTCCCCCTTTGTTGGCTTGTTTATGACCTATCAGAGTCTCTGAAAAATGGGGAAAGTATCTATACAATTTACTAATAGAGCAGCAATAAGTGCTCATTAGATGGTGCTCAGAATAAAAAAAAAAAAATTCCAAGTTATATCTCCCAGTATTTTCAATACTTCAGTAGTGTCTTTCAGATGAGATTTATTTTGTGCGACAAACCTTTGCAAGAAAATATCTATATATTCCGATAGATTCAACGTCATAGAATTAATTCCCGAACTAATCGGTCTTCCCGGGTTTTTTTTTTTTAGATCTTTATGAACTTTCGAGAGAAAGTAGAATATGGGTATTATTACATGGTAATTTTTAAAATTTTAAATAATAAACAAACTGAAATTGTTGGGTCCCCTAGTGGGAGTGAAAGTAAGTCCTTTAGAAATAACCTCTTCTTGAGTTTTAGTTAGAACTTTTTTGCTTAAATTGAATATACTTTTATTAGTTACCCTCTGTCTGTTAATTTCAACTTTTTTCCTCTTATGTCCTCCCCTCTTTCCTCTGAATCTCTTAGTCTCCGACTTCCTATATGAGGATCTTTCTCTGCTAGAGGGGCAAATCTGATTTGTGTCTCCCACAAACTGGAAGACGCTCTCTGATCTAAAAAATGTGTACTGGATTTTTCCTTTCTTCTTGATCCCCCCCCCCCCCCCCCGCCTCTGAATATCCTCTACTTTCCTGCGTTTTTTCTCTCTCTTTCTGACCCGTAATGTGAAATTTCTTTGTGATGATGTCTTGAATCCTCAAATCTTACTTCTCTAGTATTTTCCCTGGATTCAATGGGTGACTTCTGTGGCTTATGATCTTTTTCTGTTCTTACAGGGGATTTTGATCTGTCCTTTCTCCCTACATCAGATTTATTTGCATATGAAGTGCTATACCCTCTTTCTGATTTGTGTGTATTTCTTATATTGAATCTACCATCATTTCTCTGTTGTCCATCTGTATGGCCATAGTCTGCGAAACGCGTAGAATCACTGTCAGTATCCTGCTGACCTCACCTACCTTTACCTGCAGTACTTGCTTTGTTTATGTGCCTTGAAATTGTTTTTATGATGTAAGTGTACATCCAAATGCTTTTTATTAGATAAAGTTGTTATTATCCTTATCAGTTCGCACAATGTTTGGCTCCTTGTTTTACATTCACGTACTACTATCCACACATAGCTCTGAGTGACATCACATCATGGAGAGAGGACTATTCATAAGACATCCTACTTCATCCATGTGCCACAGTGTATTTTTATTTTTTCCATATATCACCGATTGAGTTGCGCTCCCCTTCTGTCTACAAACGTCTTACCAAGAGGGAACATTGCGGACCGTTCCTTAAAGTTTTTTTATTATTATATATATTTCGTGCACTATTATTGTCACTTTCACAGTCACTGAGTGTTTGCAAAATCCACTTTATTTCATTATCACTTTATGTAATCTTCACTTATCACTGGCATCACTTCCTTTAGAGCACTGTTTAAAGTTTTTTCTTTCATCTACACCAGCGTTTCCCAAATGGTGGGTCGCGAACCGGGCCACGGAATCAAAATTGCCGGGTCGCAGCGAGGCTGGCCGCGCGGTTTCCCCGTCCCCTCCCGCTCAAGTTAAAAAAATATGGCGGCGATTCCCCCGCGGACCCGCGCGCTTGCGCAGGGCAAGCAGGGCCCGCTCCCTCCGTACCTCCCCCCCCTCCCAGAGGAGGAAGTACTAGCTTCTACTGCGGCCCGCTTCAACCCGCGGCCAGCTTCCCGAGCTCACCTCCCGTAGCCCCCCCTCCCGAGCCCACCTCCCGAGCCCACCTCCCGCTCCCCAAAGCCCACCTCCCATCCCGGGCAGCAGGGGATATCGGGGGCAGCAGGGGAAAGCGTCCGGCGGCAAGGTAAGTCACCCCACCCAGTCACTGTCACCCACCCAGTCACTGTCACCCAGTCACAGTCACCCAGTCACTGTCACCCACCCAGTCACTGTCACCCACCAAGTCACTGTCACCCACCCAGTCACTGTCACCCACCCAGTCACTGTCACCCACCTACCTAGTCACTGTCACCCACCTACCTAGTCACTGTCACCCACCCAGTCACTGTCACCGTCCCAGTCACTCACCCACCCAGTCACTGTCACCCAGTCACTCTCTCCCACCCACTGTCACCCACCCAGTCACTCTCTCCTACCCACTGTCACCCACCCAGTCACTGTCACCGTCTCTCATCCACCCACCCACTTTCTCCCACCCACCCAGTTACTGTCTCCCACCCACCCAGTCACTTTCTCCCAAAAGTCACTGTCTCCCACCCACCAACCCAGTCACTGTCTAAGTCACTGTCTCCCACCCACCCAGTCACTGTCTAAGTCACTGTCTAACACCCACCCACCCAGTCACTGTCTCCCACCCAAAGTCACTGTCTCCCACCCACCCACCCAGTCACTGTCTAAGTCACTGTCTCCCACCCACCCACCCAGTCACTGTCTAAGTCACTGTCTAAGTCACTGTCTCCCAAGTCACTTTCTCCCACTCACCCAGTCACTGTCTAAGTCACTGTCTCCCACCCACCCAGTCACTGTCTCCCACCCACCCAGTCACTGTCTCCCACCCACCCAGTCACTGTCTAAAGTCACTCTGTCACTGTCTCCCACCCACCCACCGTCTCCCACCCACCCAGTCACTGTCTCCCACCCAGTCACTGTCTCCCACCCACCCAGTCACTGTCTAAGTCACTGTCTCCCACCCATCCACCCAGTCACTGTCAAAGTCACTGTCTCCCACCCACCCAGTCACTGTCAAAGTCACTGTCTCCCACCCACCCAGTCACTGTCTCCCACCCACCCAGTCACTGTCTCCCACCCACCCAGTCACTGTCTCCCACCCAGTCACTGTCTAACACCCAGTCACTGTCTAACACCCAGTCACTGTCTAACACCCACCCAGTCACTGTCTAACACCCACTCAGTCACTGTCTAACACCCACCCAGTCACTGTCTAACTCCCACCCAGTCACTGTCTAACTCCCACCCAGTCACTGTCCTACTCCCACACAGTCACTGTCTAAATCACATTCTAAGTCACTGTCTCCCACCCACCAAGTCACTGTCTAATTCACCCACCCACTGTCATTCACCCACCCACTGTCATTCACCCACCCACCGTTATTCACCCACCCACCGTCATTCACTCACCCACCCAGTCACTGTCACCGTCACTCACCCACCCACTTTCTCCCACCCACCCAGTTACTGTCTCCCACCCACCCACCCACCAACCCAGTCACTGTCTAAGTCACTGTCTCCCACCCACCCAATCACTGTCTCCCACCCAACCACCCAGTCACTGTCTCCCACCCACCCAGTCACTGTCTAAGTCACTGTCTCCCACCCAGTCACTGTCTCCCAAGTCACTGTCTAAAGTCACTGTCTAAGTCACTGTCTAAGTCACTGTCTCCCACCCA
The DNA here is from genome assembly GCF_040206685.1 of Ascaphus truei. Lineage (NCBI taxonomy): Eukaryota > Metazoa > Chordata > Amphibia > Anura > Ascaphidae > Ascaphus > Ascaphus truei. The sequence goes on along the minus strand of NC_134484.1, from coordinate 384,505,006 downwards.
GTCACTGTCTAAGTCACTGTCTCCCAAGTCACTGTCTCCCACCGACCCAGTCACTGTCTCCCACCCACCCACCCACCCAGTCACTGTCTCCCACCCACCCACCCAGTCACTGTCTCCCACCCACCCAGTAACTGTCTAAAGTCACTGTCTGTCACTGTCTCCCACCCACCCACCGTCTCCCACCCAGTCACTGTCTCCCACCCACCCAGTCACTGTCTAAGTCACTGTCTCCCACCCATCCACCCAGTCACTGTCAAAGTCACTGTCTACCACCCACCCACCCAGTCACTGTCAAAGTCACTGTCTCCCACCCACCCAGTCACTGTCTCCCACCCACCCAGTCACTGTCTCCCACCCACCCAGTCACTGTCTCCCACCCAGTCACTGTCTCCCACCCAGTCACTGTCTAACACCCACCCAGTCACTGTCTAACACCCACCCAGTCACTGTCTAACACCCACCCAGTCACTGTCTAACACCCACCCAGTCACTGTCTAACACCCACCCAGTCACTGTCTAACACCCACCCAGTCACTGTCTAACACCCACCCAGTCACTGTCTAACACCCACCCAGTCACTGTCTAACACCCACCCAGTCACTGTCTAACACCCACCCAGTCACTGTCTAACACCCACCCAGTCACTGTCTAACACCCACCCAGTCACTGTCTAACACCCACCCAGTCACTGTCTAACACCCACCCAGTCACTGTCTAACACCCACCCAGTCACTGTCTAACACCCACCCAGTCACTGTCTAACACCCACCCAGTCACTGTCTAACACCCACCCAGTCACTGTCTAACACCCACCCAGTCACTGTCTAACACCCACCCAGTCACTGTCTAACACCCACCCAGTCACTGTCTAACACCCACCCAGTCACTGTCTAACACCCACCCAGTCACTGTCTAACACCCACCCAGTCACTGTCTAACACCCACCCAGTCACTGTCTAACACCCACCCAGTCACTGTCCTACTCCCACCCTGTCACTGTCTCCCACCCAGTCACTGTCTAAGTCACTATCTAAGTCACTGTCTCCCACCCACCCACCAAGTCACTGTCTAATTCACCCACCCACTGTCATTCACCCACCCACCGTCATTCACTCACCCACCCAGTCACTGTCACCGTCTCTCACCCACCCACTTTCTCCCACCCACCCAGTTACTGTCTCCCACCCACCCAGCCACTTTCTCCAAAAAGTCACTGTCTCCCAAACCCAGTCACTGTCTAAGTCACAGTCTCCCACCCACCCAGTCACTGTCAAACACCCACCCACCCAGTCACTGTCTCCCAAGTCACTGTCTCCCACCCACCCAGTCACTGTCTCCCACCCAGTCACTGTCTCCCACCCACCCACCCAGTCACTGTCTAAGTCACTGTCTCCCACCCATCCACCCAGTCACTGTCAAAGTCACTGTCTCCCACCCACCCACCCACCCACCCAGTCACTGTCAAAGTCACTGTCTCCCACCCACCCAGTCACTGTCTCCCACCCACCCAGTCACTGTCTCCCACCCACCCAGTCACTGTCTCCCACCCACCCAGTCACTGTCTCCCACCCACCCAGTCACTGTCTCCCACCCAACCAGTCACTGTCTCCCACCCAACCAGTCACTGTCTCCCACCCAACCAGTCACTGTCTCCCACCCAGTCACTGTCTCCCACCCAGTCACTGTCTCCCACCCAGTCACTGTCTAACACCCAGTCACTGTCTAACACCCAGTCACTGTCTAACACCCACCCAGTCACTGTCTAACACCCACCCAGTCACTGTCTAACACCCACCCAGTCACTGTCTAACACCCACCCAGTCACTGTCTAACACCCACCCAGTCACTGTCTAACACCCACCCAGTCACTGTCTAACACCCACCCAGTCACTGTCTAACACCCACCCAGTCACTGTCTAACACCCACCCAGTCACTGTCTAACACCCACCCAGTCACTGTCTAACACCCACCCAGTCACTGTCTAACTCCCACCCAGTCACTGTCTAACTCCCACCCAGTCACTGTCTCCCACCCAGTCACTGTCTAAATCACTGTCTAAGTCACTGTCTCCCAGCCACCCACCAAGTCACTGTCTAATTCACCCACCCACCGTCATTCACCCACCCACCGTCATTCACCCACCCACAGTCATTCACTCACCCACCCAGTCACGGTCATTCACCCACCCACTAACCCACCCAGAAAATACAGAAAAAAACATTACAATGCAACCTGTCAATAAGAAAACAGTTAAGAGGGGTGGGTGTTGTACTTGTGCCTCCTGTCCTGGCGCTCCCTTCCCCCCTGTCCCCTTGGTGCGGGAGATGGACGCGGGGGCAGGCAATGGTGGTTGCGCGGTCGCTGGCGGGCAGGGGGAGGCAGTGGAGCCGCCTGCTTGGATCGCCATCCTTTCTCCTCTCCCCCGCCCCCCCCCCTCCTCCAGTTACTCACATCAGTCGCTGCCTGTAATTCACTGTGTGTGTCTGTGTGTGTATAGGGGAGAGTGAGTGTGTGTGTGTATCAGTGGCGGTGTGTGTGTGTATCAGTATCAGTGTATCTGTGTGTGTGTGTGTGTGTGTGTGTGTGTGTGTATGTGTGTGTATCAGTGTGTGTGTATCAGTGGCTGTGTGTGTGTATGTATATCAGTGTGTGTGTGTGTGTATCAGTATCAGTGTGTGTGTGTATCAGTGTCTGTGTGTTTGTATCTGTGTCTGTGTGTATGTGCGTGTGTTTATCAGTATCTGTGTGTGTGTGTGTGTGTGTGTGTATCAGTGTCTGTGTGTGTGTATCAGTGTCTGTGTGTGTGTGTATCAGTGTGTGTGTGTATCAGTGTTTGTATCAATGTGTTCAAAGTGAATTTAGGGATTTTAGTGACGTCATTCATGACGTCGGTGGTGGAGCAGTAGTGTCAAGATCAGAGTAGCAGGACGTGGCTGTCTGGTTGTATAGCGCTGTCATTACTTTACACTGAGCAACTCTGTTTTGCTATTCCCTTATCATGCGAGTGTCTGTTTGATATATTATGTCTATTTTGACTGACCTGACTCTACATGATAGGTAAAAAAGAAGAAAGAGAGAGCGCAAAACACATAGTGTACCCTGTAAGTTTAATAGGACAATGATAACGGTTAAAAACACTCACAAATATCCGCCATAAATGTGCACGAAAATGATACAGAATCGTCTGTGTAGTCCCACTCCAACGCCAACAGCATCCGCAATTCTTTCACCCGGTATGCACCATCAGCTCTAGTACCCCTCTCTCCACGATCGG